>NW_008628869.1:0-68171 GCF_000691845.1 Merops nubicus
CTTGTGCGGGGGATGTGGGAAAGAGGGACCCCCCCTCGCTCCTCTCGCCCCGAGGGTGGCACTGCCGCCGTGGGCTCTGTCCCTCTGCCCCTAACCAGCCCCCGTTGTCCTCCCGCAGCAAGGAGAGCTCAACTCCTTCCTCTGGACCATCCGTCGCGACCCCCCAGCCTATCTCTTCGGCACCATCCACGTGCCCTACACGCGAGTGTGGGACTTCATCCCCAACAACTCCAAGGCTGCCTTCCACGCCAGCTCCAGCGTCTACTTTGAGCTGGACCTCACCGACCCCTACACCATCTCCGGGCTGGCCAGCTGCCAGATGCTGCCCCACGGAGAGAACCTGCAGGACGTGCTGACCAGGGAGCTGTACCGCCGCCTCAAACGCCACCTGGACTACATCAAGCTGATGCTGCCCCACTGGATGACCCCGGACCAGCGGGGCAAAGGGCTGTACGCCGACTACCTCTTCAACGCCATCGCCGGCAACTGGGAGCGCAAGAGGCCCGTCTGGGTGATGCTCATGGTGAACTCCTTGACGGAGACCGACATCCGCTCCAGAGGGGTGCCCGTGCTCGATCTCTACCTCGCCCAGGAGGCCGAGAGGATGAAGAAGAGAACGGGTGCGGTGGAGAGGGTGGAGGAGCAGTGTCACCCACTGAACGGGCTCAACTTCTCCCAGGTAAGGAGGCTCCTGGGCCTCGTGGTTTATCCCAGGAGATGAGGACCGTTCTCCTCGCGATTTGGTCCGTTTACAGGGGTGAACCCCAAGCCTGTTGTGGTGGGGTGGGTCACTCGCAGGCCTCTGCAGCCTTTGCGTCACGCTGCCCGTTCTCCATCGCTCCAATACATGCTGTCCACAAAAACCTGGGACGTGGGCAGCGAGTGCTGTATGTTTATCATCTGTATTATTTATTCAAGAGGCAAATGTTAGGGGTGTGAATGCGTGTGTCTGCTGGCTCCCATTGGGGAGGGAAACTTCCACACCTCCCATGCTGTCCCAGAGCTGGGTAAAAAGTGTGGGTTTTTTTTTTTTTTTTTTTTTTTTTTTTTTTTTGGTTGTTGTTTTTTTTGTTTTTAAATTAAGCAGCTTTGTGGTACTTGTCAGGAAGAGGATGAAGCGTGAACAATGAAAGAAGAAATTTCGACATTGTTCAAATAGATTTAAGTACGTGCAAACTGTTGGTCCTCTTTTTGGTAGTTGCTGCAGGTCAAGACAAACTGGCTCATGTTGCGCTGCTGTACTCAGGGAAATTAAGTGTGCAATCGGCATGGATTTTTCTTCATTTTAGAACAGGTAAAGTTCAGCAGAAAGAGGAGGATGTAGATTAAGAAACAAAAGTTGTTGGTGTAACTGGACTCCAGAATTCTTTCTGTGGATTTGGCTTTAAACAACCAAGGACTAAGCCACACGATCTATTTCATTTCGGTGGATTAATCAGGAACACAGTCACAGCTATTGACTTTGCTTTGTGAAACTGTTTATACGAAATCAGATTTGCTAGAAATTCAGGAAATGAATGTGTGTGGAAGAAAACAAATAATCCAGGAGAAATATAAGAGGGTGTGAGTTATTGCCATGATATTTCATTTTTAAACTGCTTTTTGTCATTAGTAGATCAGCCTATTTGCAGCTTTATGTTGCTGCCCTAGTTGGAGCAAAAAAATTCTAGGCGATGAGGGAATAAGGATTAAAGGACTGATCTTTAGGGTGATTAAAATGTCCTTAGGGTGTCTTCACCCTCTTCTCCCCTGAAGTCTGGTGGGAGCTGTTTAAGGGGAAAAGTCTGGCTTTCACTAACAGTTCATTCGATATTTCAACTAGAAGTCTAACTCTGCATACAGCCTTCAGAGGAGTAGATTGGTTTTGTATCCTTTTGGAAGGATTTTCTTGTTTATCAACAACAATAATTAAAAGAAACCCCCTCAGGACCTTTGCATTAATTAACACAGATGCAAAACAAGGAATTCGTTTTACTCTATTGTGTGTGAAAGGTTTAAGTGCCTGTCCTCTCTATTGAACCCCTTTAAGGTGAGGTAAAAATAATTAACCATTCCAGACATCCAATAGCATTTAGTTGTATTAGGTTGAAAATGGCAGTTGCAATCAAGCACGTGAAAGCACTTGGTTAAAAATGTACCACTTAGAAGACTTTTAAATGTGAATCATACTACATTTTTTTCTTTTTAGAGACAGAGAAAGGAAAAGGAACAGAGTACAAAGCTCACTGTTGCTCTTACTGTGATTCTGTTTTTCTCTCATTCTCTGAATTTGAAATAAACCAAAAAATTTCCCCTTCATTTTGCTACCCTAACAATCTAAAAACGAACAGCAAAGGTATTTCTGTTACTGGCAAGTAAAGGACCATCATTTATGCAAAACATTTATGCTGGCTAAAAAAATACATTGCATTTCAGTGATTACAGAGAATTGACATTGCTGCTAAAATAGATCAGTGTTCAGGAGGATTTTTTCTCGATCAGAGCTTTTTCTGGGAACAAGGCCATCAGAACAACATGAGACAAAATTAAACAAAACAAACCAGATATTTATTTTCTTGCTTCCTCTAGGTTTCATGCATCCTGACACCTGGCTAGTTGTTTAACAATAGTAATTTGTAATGTTATCACACTGTCTGGCAGTCCTACTGCTTGGTGTATTACTGTGCTAATTTCGTGGAGTGGATTACTAGTGCTAGGTTTCACCTCCCAGTTTCAGGTCGTGGAGCCTTCCTTAAGCACCATGTAATTAAAACACACTAAAATGGAAATCAGAAATTGAGCAGCTTTTGTCTTCCAGGGTGTTTGCACAGTTTGATGAGAACATCTGTGATAAATTACAGTCCCAAACCTGCTAAGGGTGTCAGCTGTTTTTACCTGTTTCCAACATTACTGTTATGGGAATACTGCACGTCATTTCTGTGCTCAGCATTCAGGTTTTAAAACTCTGTCTTGCTGAATCATGTCAATGCTTTTGTTTCCCACATCCCCAAAGTCCAGTATTTTTTCCCTAAACAAATTAAAAAAGAAAAAAAGCTTTATTCCCCCCCTCCCTTCTTTCCCTCAAAGGCAGCTTTGTGCTACTGCAAATATTTAATCTGACTATGTGCACCAAATCTGTTTATCTGATACCACGAGGAGGAGGAAATCTAGGAGTGGTCCCGGTGTGCTTCTCGGTTTTGATCTGCTCTGAAAGAAAGCGGATACACTTTCGTTTGACCAGGAACAAATCTTCTGTGCGTGGCTTTGAAATGTTGATTGTCTTAGCTGGATGCAAAGATTAAGGTGGCTCGTATAATTAGCTGCTTCCTGGGGAGCCAGCTCTTGCAGGTAGAGCAGGGCACATTGCTGTCTTATAAATCCAGAAACTTTGTAGTTTGATGCTCTGCTCGGCCTGAAATCTCTGCTCAGTGTTTCGTGGCACTCTTGCTTTCCTGCTGCATTGCTATTCCCTGCTGACTTGCTGCCTTCCCTCATGGCTCATGGAGGGGGCATCCTCACTCCTCCTGGGAACACAAAATCGAGGTATTGTGTAGCTGGTGGCAAGGTGTCTGAACCACAGCAAAAGGCTGGGTTTGGAGCCTGGCAACAGGGGATTCATATTTGGATCAGGTGGAAATTTCTCTGCTGCTTGGTATATGAAGTTTCAAGGTGTTGGCTGGAGTTGGGGCAGAAGGAGCTGAGAGGCAGGCAAGGAAGAGCAAGCGGACAAGTTTTTCTGTCTGACAGTGTAGATGTTGCTTGACAGTGTAGCCAGAAAAGTGCAAAATCAAGTGGGCCAGGGCTAAGAAGAGGTGATGAGAGGTGGATGCCATTCAGGGCCTTCTACTGTTTGGATCCTGGTAGAGGCACTGCAACTGGCAGCATGACAGGCAATGAGGACTTGTCTACCATCCTCCAAGGGTCAGCCTGGGAGAGCATTAAGCTTTTCCTCTTTGGGACCCTAGTGTGGGTCTGTGGTGGAAAGCTTTCCTCAGGCTGACATACACTGTCACTGGAGTAAGGAGGACAGCATCCATGATTGGCAGCTGCTCAGGTCTGAGTGTGTGTCTGCCCAGGGCTGTGGTGGGACCTCTGCTCAGCCCCGGCCAGGGGAGAGCACCCCTGGGCAGATCGAGTCCCCACAAAAACCCTGTACACTCAGCCAGGGGAAGGTTGTACTCCTCCACCCAAACCTCACTGCCCTGGGAAGGTGAATGGCAGGTCTTGCTGGTGTTTGTTCCTGTTTCTCAGCAGGATCCCCAGCCCAAGACAGTGTTGGTATCCCTTCATCCCAGTTAGAAATAAAATCCCTCTCCCATGCCAAACTTGCTCTCATTGTGGAGAATCTACATTCGGCTCATGCCCCAGATCCCAAGGTCTGTGATGGGAATTGTGTCAGGGCCTGAGTTTGTCCTGCCCACTCTGTCAGGGAAGCCATTGGGCTGGAGGGAAGCCCCCGGCACTCCCTTTTCTCTCCCTCCACTGCCCTGGGCTCTCAAAGCCCTGACTCTGGTCTTCTCCAGGCTGTATCATTTCCAACTGCAGGGGGAGATGTTAAATATCAAACCGTTGTTGATTGGATCAGAGACAGCCTCAAAGAAAGAAACTTTAGACCGTGCCAGATTAAACTTCACACTTCACCATTCTTCCTCTTTCATTTCTTTACCGCCTCATTCTCTGCACAAATAAACCTTGTCTCCCGGCTTTCTACCAATGAGACAGCATTCAGGGGGCAGGAATGACTTTGTTAACAAAATCAGTCTTCATTTCCCAGGTCCTGCTGTTCCATCAAACCCTGGGACATGGCAGCTTTGATTACTCTGGTGATAGGATTAGAGGGGGAACAAGTGCTGGTTAATAAAAGGCCGATGGGTGGTCCATCATGTTTGGTCACTGACAGATCTGCAGTCTGGAAGCTGGACCTTCAGTGGCAAAACAGCATGACACAGTAATATACAGACAGGGCCACAGCCTGGACTTGCTATGCCATCTCCCCTGTCCCCTTGAGAAATTAAATGTTTCTGTGATCACAAAGCAGGGATTCTTGGAGCTGACAGGGACCAGGATAACTGATTGAAGCCAGTTACAGATTTTTTTTTTTTTTAAATTATTTTTGAAGGGAAATTTGCCTGTTAATACTAACAAAAGATTCAGGCTCAGACTGTTCTGAGCCAGGTTAAAGGGCTCAGTTTCAGCACTAGTTGACTTTTGACAGTCTGTGTAGTTTGAGGGAGTATTATTGACTTGTCTTTAAAAAAGATTTTTTTTAAAAAAAAGTGGTTTTTACCTAATAGAAATAGCGCCTTTTTGTTTTTAAAGAAATTCAGGCTTCACAAAAAGGGCAAAAGTAATAAAAAATAGCTTAGTGTTATCTGTTTTGGTTGCTGATTGGTTGAAAGAAATATTGTTAGAAGATTTAATTGTACATAGTTATATATAATACATACAGTTTTCAGCATGCTGGCTTTAATTAAGCTATCACCCCCTTCACCCCCCCCCATCACCCTGTAGGGTAAAAAAATCCTCTCAGAATAAACCTTGAGGTAGAAATTCATACAGCAGAAACAGAAATCCTTCCATTTAAGTCTGTCTGAATACTAGTAGAGCTGCTTTATGTCTTCACCAGGGGAACTGTTGGGAGTGAAACTATGTAGGTACTAAAACTATGGTAGTCACAGTGACACCTGGAAGGATCAGCAGCTGAGGGTTTATAGCTGTGACTAACTGTACGTGTTGCTCTTACCAGCCCATTACCATGTGCTTCTTCACCACACGCCCCTTGAAAAGCACACCCTCGTATTTGATGCCTATTAAAAAAGCCAGTTAATGATGGCTTGAGGGGCAGCTGGCAGTTCATCTATTGTATTTATAACTGCAAGAAGTATTTGTAGAACAGGCTGGATAAAGCATTTCCTTTCCCTCTGATCCTTCACATCTCTCTTGGTAGGATCCAAGCCCAAGACAGGTGTACCTGCCTCTCGTGAGCAGATCTGAGGAAGATTCTGCAGGTTGATTTGTTTGCAAAATACACAAAAAAAAATTGTGATGGGTTTTAGGCAGGAGTGGCATCTTTAGGACCTAGAAAACCATAGAGAGAAAGCCTGGAACTCAGGGGAGCCCCTGCTGTGTTTGAGGCAGCTAAATGTTACCCACAAATAAAAGTAAAATTGCAGTTTTCTGTGCCACGTTTTCTGTGTGCGTGGCAGGAGGTGAGTGGAGGTCAGAGCATGGTCTCTTTGGCTCTAGTGATTCCTGGGCATGGGGAGCCCAGGAATTCCCCAGGCTGTGCTTCGGGGAAGGGGATGAGGAGAGGGAGAGATGACCCAAATCCATCCCTGTGCTTAGGCACTACTGCCGCTTTCAGATCCCTATGGCATCCCCTGTGGAGCAGTTTGCCACCTCCGAGCTGCTCACCTGGTAAGTGCAAAATACCCCACTCTTCAGTAAATGGTGTTTCCACAGCAATGATTTCCTCACTGGTTGTTGTCTGCTGGCAATTTCTGATGCTGTTGCAACAAGCAGTCAGGATCCTGCCCCTGGCCCAGAGTGCTTTGCTTATAAACAGAACGAACCATTGACCTTAAAAACCTCAGCTGCAAGTATAGAGGAACCTACAGTCCTCAGAAAGTCTTTAACAGCCTCCCCTCAGCTCCCTAGTGAGTAGCAATCCACGTTATAAAGCCAGCCCACATCATTCAGGCTAGTCAGAGGTTCCTGTATTGAAAAGGCCAGAAATGATCTTAAGCAAGGGCACTCATTCACCTTGCACTCCTGCAGAGATGGAGATCAGTGGCAGGGCTCCTGGCAAAGCATGTTTGGGAACTTCAGAGGGACGTGCTGTAAAAGAACAGATTTCCCTGTATTAGGCTTTACACTGCAAACTCTTATTAATCCCTTCACTGTCATTAGGAGTTGACGAGATGGGTAAAATGCAGAAGAAATCACAGAGTTACTGCTTGAGCCATGTGCAGTTGGTGTCATTTATTTTATCTTTTGCTCCTACTAAAGGGGTTCACTGCATGCTTGGATGAGAGACTGTAAAATAACTTCCCCAGAGCACAGTAGTTATGACAGCACAAAAATGGAGATACTCAGCCATGACCAGTGTTTTGGGGAGCTTCATTTTTTTGACTTTTGAGAGTCAGTGTTAGAAGAGTCCTGTTTTTCAGGGAAACTTATCTGCCGTGTATCCACACACTGTCCCAAATCCCTGTTTCAAGCTGACAAGCAATTCAGATCCTAGGTGCTGCTAGACTTAAAATCTGCAGAAGGCACTGTTGGTCGATCACAAAACTTCAGTATCTTTCTGAACCTCTCAAATTACTTATGTGTTGCAGTCACTGAGACATTTTTCGGAACACTGCAGCCATTTGTGAACCTAATACTCTTTCTCTAACCCATAAAGCGTTACAGTTTCCAACTCACTTGAGACACCAGAAATTAAACTGGTGCCTGGAGAGCTTAAAACTGCAGATATTAGTGTTTGAACTTAATATCTTAGTTTTTGGGCTGGAACAAGGCTATAACCTTTGCAGAGTGGGAACAGACATGCAACTAAAATCAGTGACTAGTTGTAGCTGTCACAACAGCTAGTAGTTAGGGTGTCTCGTTCATCTCCACAGATTTCTTTTTTCTGGTGTTGAAGAGAAGAATATAGCTGCCCTGTGCTATTGTTTATTGGATCAAGTTGTCATTTAAATGCAAAGTGACATGCTTAATACCTGTGTCAGAAGCTCAAGCGGGAGTTAGCACAGATGACTGTTGCTTTTATCACTAGTTATTCCAACAGCAGGCATTACCTTTTGGGTTTCCAATTTTTAGAACTTCTGCTGCAAGTCATTTCAGGACTTCAGCACAATATAAATGAAAGTTGCTAAAAACTGTAAATGAAAACCATGTGTTCAGTATTTTGGGATGGATGTTGTACGACTTGAGGAGGCTCATTAGCAAAAGCATTTTTAGTTTGAATGAGATCAAAGACTCTAGATTTTCCACTCTGAGGGTCATTTAGCATAGGCCTGGACACCCCATTTCTCATTGTACATAGACTCCCATAGGCCGGTTATGCCTGAAGAAATCATCATCTCTGAAATATTGTAATTAGATTTACTATCAGTGGGCCACTGCTGATCACCTCTGTCCAGGCATTGCAACAGCACTGAGGGCTGAAGAGTCTTGCAGATGTCAAAAAGGAGTTTTGTTACTGACTCCTCAAGATCAGGATTGCAGTCCATGCCAGTGGGTAACAATGTTAAGTGTGAAAGACCATTGGTATGAACCCAGTCCTCTGTTGTACTCATTCCAGTGTCCCTTGAAGCCAGGGATGACACTGAACTGTTCCCAGAAACTCCTATTGGCAAATGGAGAAAGGGTTGTCAAAAAAAAAAAAAGAAAGAAAAAAAAAAAGTGTTCTGTTTTCTTCTTTTCCTAGGTTCAATTAATGTGGAAGTTATGAAACATTTTAAAATAATTCCAGTCCAGAGGTTCATTGTGCTTGGGTGGGTGTCCCCCCCAGATCAGAGCTGACTGACATGGGCATGGAGAAAAGCTAGTAGTTCGGTCACAGCCAACATGTGAGCTGCAACAGCACAGCTGAGGGAATAAGAAATGCTTTGCAAATAAATCCTTTACATTTTCCTCAAATTGCACAAAACATGGTTCTTCTACCCTAACTCTTGCATCGGGGCACCCATTGGGAGGCACAGATATCACCAATAGATAGAGAAGAAGCTGCCTTCATGGAGCAAAGTGATAGTCATCAGGCTCCCCTCGTGAGCCAAGGAATGAGAAAAAGGAAACAAATCTTCAAGTTATTTTCAAACCTCTTTCCATTTTAATAAAAGTCAACTTCTGAGTAACATAGGGAAAATATTTCTTTAAAGTAGGAGATTTTACATCCTGAAAATATTCCCTCAATATATTAGAGACTGTATCAAATCCAAGGTCTCCATTAGGCTCCCTCTCTTTTGTAATGTTCACAATGAAGACTGATTATTCTCTGTATGCTTTCTGCCACTGCACAAATTTTGCTTTCCTTTGATTTCTTGCAGGCTTTTCCTATTACAGGTGACAGCGTAATAGTGATGGGGAATATTTATTTAAATGGGAGACAAAATGCTCCCAGTGTAGGAGTTTGCAGAGTCAGCAGAAGGGAAGAGGGCAAAAGGGTGATTTGAGAAACACGCCCAACTTTTTGAAGGTCTTTGTATTTCTAGGATGCAATTGATTTACAGTTTCAGAAATTATCATTGAGATCAATGTTATTCTAGCAGTCAAGTGTGATGGGACATGTCCCAGTGTGTCCCATTGGTTCTGAAGCATTGGTAAAATCATCATAGTGCTATTAATTGCAAAAGAGTTAAGCCTTGCACCAAATGGAGAGCTGGTCCTGGCATACTAGGAGCAAGCTGGGATGCTAGCTCATAGTTTGCTGTCAGGCTAAGGTAATTTTTTTTTTTAATATCACAGGAACAAGAGAGGCACAAGTATGCTAAAGGGTCTCAAAGTGATTGTTTTGATAAGATTGTAACAATGCAGAAACCTCTCTTTTTCATAATGACTTTATTTCCTGATTAATACTGGAAAAGCTGGAAAGAACATTCCCAGAAAGGCTCATTATTTGCTTGCTGGAGAAGGTAACTTGCTAAGACATAGAGTTGAACAAAGTCAAGTTTCTATTACCAAGTTATGGCCGAACCCATTTCTAATGAGGGTTGATGTTCAAATAACTGGGATGCTTTGCTGGGAGACAGTTTCAAGCCATCTGAAGTTCTGTTCCTTCAGCATTTCTCCTTTCCATTTGCAGAATACCAGGAAGATACTTTCTCCCTGGTGTGATGATCAGGCCATGAGCCTAGGTTATGGTCTCCTGGAATAATCCAGGTCTTTCAATGGTGAGGTGAAGTTCAGGGGGTGAAGGCAGCAGGCGTTCACAGGAGGGAAATGCTGCTTGACTTTATGGGTTGGCTTGTGGCTCTGTGCAGCCTTGCACTGACTAGTATCTCACCCAGCTCATTGTGTCAGGCCAGGGAGGATTTTCTTTTATTAACTCAAGTGGCTTGGCTGTGAAATGGGAAGTACTGTACAGGATATAATTCAAGCTCACTTTCAGAGGCATTTTTGTTGAAGCTGGGTATCCAGAAAGACCCAAGTCTTTAACATGTAGTCATCCAAAACGCACTCTAGAAACTTCATAATTTAAGGTTAGCGTTCACACTGGTTCGTGTTCCAGTAATGGAACAGTGCTTGCTTTAAAAAAAAAAAAAAAAATTGTATCTTAATGTTTAAAGGTGTATTTTTTCTGAGGAAGAAACTGCTTTGAGCATTTGATGTATGTTAACTCTGGCAGGATAAGCTTGTGAGGGGTGTACCACGTAGGGACTTCAGGAAATCATGGCTCTGGAGTTGAAAGCAAGCATAGTTGGGAGCACTTGGTGTACATTCTCAAACATGACTGTATTAGTTGTTTGGAATCACTTGTAGTAGTCCCCTTTAGTGTCTTGGGAAGTACAAAGAGCTATAATCTCCCAAAAGGTGTTGTATTTTAGCATATTTTGGATGGATTTTGTCATTATTGACAAAGAGATTCCAGTGGAAGATACCTGTAGGAATGCAAAACACAATCACCAAACCCCACAGGAGATCCCTTATCACGCTCTCTCTAAAGCTGTTGCAGATTCATTTGAATTACACTGGAAAGATTTATCTCTTATTAATGGAGCGCTCTTCATTTTTTAAAATTGAATTGTTGTGCAACACATCAAGTAACAATGTCATAACACATCGTAAATCAGTTTGTTCACGGAAGGATTCTAGATGAGTTAATCTAACATCCTGGACACAGTTCATGAGCAGTTAATTTTAGCAGTTCTCTTTGATATATATCAGTTAAGGCAAAGCAGCTCCAGCCATTATGGAGTAGAGTCAAAACTGGTTAACGGCAAAGCAAGTACAGACAAAGATTGTTCTGAGATAAAGCCTTTGGCAGATCATTCAAGGGATCTTTGCTTTATATAGAACAATTGTAGCTCTAATACTAGCAGGGCAGACACTCTGGGACAAAGAGAAAACACACACACACACCAAACCACAGAAGAAAACCACACACACCACTTGGTACTTGCATCTAACAAGGGAGTCAAGCTAAAGTTCACCAACCCTGACGTAGTTATGAAAGAACTCTGAGGCAGGCGATGAGATGGGAAGAAATACCCCCAAAAAGGCATTCAGGAACTATTCCTATTGTTAGTGGGAGAAACTGAAAGCGTTTGATTTGAAACACAAAGTCATTGGGTAGCCTGCCAAATGCCATTTATCTCAAGGTCATGCAACATAGATAACCCCAAGGTTTAGCTTTAAAGCAGGAGGAGCAGGAGATATCTAAATAAAAAGAGGGGAAGGGATTTCTCTTTCTTCCCTGTGGGTGTTTGGCACGTGGCTGACAAGCTTTCAAGGTCTGACACTCCTAACAAATCCAGTATATTAAGGGTGAGGGTAGTAAACCACATCAAGAGCAGGGAGTACAGCTGAATGTAACATCATGGAGGGGTCTGCTGTTTGAGACAAGGTTGTCACACGTTTTCTGCAACAATTATATCAGGGAGACTAGTTAAAAAAGAAAAGTCAGCCAGAAAAGAATTTCCTCTTGGAAGTTTAACTCTGAAAAGATTGATCCCTGTTATGCAAAGGGGGTGATCAGCATCTACTGTTCATTTGGGTGGCCACATCGTTTTCTCATTCTTCCAACACACAAAAGTATCAGAGCCACCTTGGATTTTTTTTAAGAGAACAACAAGCTTAGCAACTGTCACATCTGGTAATCCACCAGCCCTATCAGTCAGGGCAGGAATAGGTGTGTTTGGCCAAGACTGCTTAGAACTGAGAGTATAGCTTAGAAGATATCAGTGGGAGAATCTCAAAAGACCTGGCGCTTGTTCTTCTGTTCTCTGCAGTATAGCTCGGTGTAATTCCTGTTAAAACAAACTAAAGAAGCATGTAGTCCTTGAGCCCCAAACTGTATCTCCGTGGTCCTCAAAACTGAGCAAGGTGTCTTTCCTACTGGTTTATGTAGAAAGGAGTTTTGTGTAGCCAAAGAATTAATTGAGAGAACTAGGAAGGAAAAAAAGTCAATGTTCTTCTGCTTTCTTTGTGCTTTTGATAGATTTAGAAAGCAGACTGAGTATAGTTACTTGTGGTTTCGTGCTGAATTCTCAGTGCCGTGAGAAAAGAACTAAATTCACTAAGTCAGAAGGAGAGCTTGAAACTGAAAGTGTTTTAATTCAGCTTTCCCCTCCTTGGTTCAACTGGCGCTGCTAGAGGTCACTGTATCTGGTCCTGTACATTTGTATGGTCTGAACACCATTCCTTCTGAACAGAAAGGAAGCAAGCTGGGCATCTGGATAAGGAATCATGATCCTTAATACACACATAAAGGACAAAAAAATTTTTATCTGTAGGCCTTAACTAACATGTTGGACACCAAGGTGTGACTTCAGAAGCTGAAATATCCCAAATACCTAATTACATCTGGGGCTAAGACTGTGATTTATCCGTCTATAAATTTTTCTTGTCCTTTTCAACTTATTTGTTTCTCTAAGAAAAACAAATACTTTTATGTGGAGGGACTAGGGTCAGTGAGCTGGTGATGTGATGGGGACATCTGCAGAAGTGTAGACTGATTGCAAATTCCAACACCTACAGTTCTTCTGGTGAGGGATTAT
The DNA here is from genome assembly GCF_000691845.1 of Merops nubicus. Taxonomy (NCBI): domain Eukaryota; kingdom Metazoa; phylum Chordata; class Aves; order Coraciiformes; family Meropidae; genus Merops; species Merops nubicus. The sequence continues at coordinate 12,699 of NW_008628869.1, forward strand.
GGGCCACATGTCCATCTCTTGGTGAATAGAGAGGCTCCGGATATCTTTGCATCCTATTTTAGTCTCTAAGGAAACTGACTTTCTCAAACCCAAATGATCGTTAAAAATGGTAGAGCTCATAGGCTTGCATCATTAGCAATGAACCAAAGGCTTTTGTGTTGCAACAGCTTCAGCTGAGGGATTATCGTGTTGAAGATGCACTGATTTTTGGCACAGGCTGGAGAGCTCGGCAGTTCGACTTCGCATGTCCTGCCATCATTCAACAAGCTGACCTCCTTGCTAGACATGGCAGTAGGGCAGCCAGTTGGCTTCCCCCAAGCCCTTACGTTTCCAGATGTCATAACAAAACCAGAGAGAGAGACTTCGCCATGGTCCATTTGTTTACGCTGGAGCTGCGAGGCAGCGACCACGCCACAACGCTGCACAGCTTTTCAAAAAGGACTTAATAGGCTTCTCTGTAAACAGATCTAAATATTTGCTCCGGTGACATCTATCGTATCACACGTCTGGCGCAAGTGTTTGGTCCTTGTTTTGCTTGCGTGTTTGGATTCTCTTATAAACATTAATGAAGTGCTTGAATACAAATGAATAATCCTCCCCCCTTCTTCCCGCCCTGGAGTGGAGGGGAACGGGAGGGCATGAAGTAATAATAGTTCAACCTTCAACCCGTAATTGCTCGGTACATTTTGATGACAGCTTTCATTCTCACGTGCTTTAAAAGACTTTATTCGGCGTGTCCATCCCTGCAGAAGGCATTGCACCTTACTTCAAAGGCAGCTGCGGCTGGGCTTGGGGTAGGGGCAGTTAGCACACAGCAGCGTGTCATCTCATGCTTGATTAGTTGTAGGGAGTTGGCCTGCTGCTGGGTTCCCAACAGGACAGCAGAACTGTGCCCCATCTACAGGGCTTTTGATAGGGGACACATTTAGAATCCTAGAATCATTAGGGTTGGAAAAGACCTCCAAGATCATCAAGTCAAACCATCAACCCAACAGTACCAGGACCACTAAACCATGTCCTGAAGTACAATGTCCACATGTTTTTTGAACCCCTCCAGGGGTGGTGACTCCATCACCTTCCTGGGGCATCTGCTTTTGGCTCTTGGCTGGAGGGTATAATGGGCCTGGAACACCTCGGATCTAACTCCATATGGCTGTTCATCTATGTCTTGCTGGAGAACTGAGGTAATTTAATTTGAAGTTACCTACAGCTTCAATACGATCAGTTAACGTACTTCCATATAGCCTCTTCTGTTCTCCCAAGGCCTTTATGGAGGACTTAGGCCCTAGAAAGTGGGCAACTTGTTCTGGCTTTTTATTTCCTTGCTACAGGAGAGGAAGGTTATGGGTAAGAAAAGACTGACCAAATCTTGTTCTATAGGTGGTCACCATGGAGGCAACCTTCAGAATATTTTTATATTGTCTAGGGTATGATGCCATAAAACAGATGTGTTAGATGTCTGTTTCCTGATCATAAGAGAGGTGAAGTTACAAAGCCTATCAAGGCTTCATCTCTCAAACATGCTCCAGACAGAAAACACTGAGTATCTCGTTCCTGAGTGGGAGCAGTTACACTACTCCTTTCTCCCAGTGCAGTTCAAAATGTCACGGTGTCTTCCATGCACAATGAATTATTGTCATCTCCTGCCGGGTGTGACAGTGCTTTGCTCAAAGCCTTACCAAGGGTCTTTAGTTCCTGCAGGTGGGCTTGTAGGAGCAGTAGATTGCTTTGCTTGGAAGCCAGGAACAAAAGAAACTCCCTGTTAGCCAAGAGGGTCTCCTCAGAAATGCCCCAAACTCCTGCAATTCCATTCTTTGTTAAGAGCAAAGCTGCTGCATTTAAGCTGTAGGACATGAAAGAGTATTCGGTGCCTAGAAGTAATCGAGTGTTCATTTTTCAGACAATCTTTAAGGAAAAAAATCATCCTCTACAAGACATCTGTGGGTTTCTTTTCTGCAATAGTAGTAACTGCAAAGGATTTATTTCCCAATAATCAGGCTTTGGGAGGTCAAGATTAATATCCATGAGGAAAAAAATGCATGCTTCCTTCATCTGAGTGATTAGGTATAAAATGGGTTAAAAATTAATCCTGTCTTTAGTTCGGCATGTATATGAAATCATTCAGTCTGCACGTACTTAGGTACTATTAGAAAGTGCCTGTCAACTCCATTAATTATCAAATTGCTTATTCAGTCTATACATTCCTTGCATAAATCCCTATCAGCTTTGCCTCTTGTAACAGTATTTGTTTATATGAGCCAGGACTCTCCATCCCGAGCGGCCTAAAATGCCTCTCGAAGGAATTTCTTCATCTGTGCCTCCAGGGACCCAGGCTAACTGCTGCTGAGAGGACATTCTGTGGGGTGCTTTTTTTTGGTGGGGCAATGGGAGTTGCAAGATCATCTAGAAAGATGCTCTCTTGTCACCTTTGTCCATGTTGATAGTTAAAATACAGGAGACTAAAATTGTCACAGTTCCCAGCAGCTGTAAAGTGCCCTCTGGGAAAACAAAAAAGCTGAGAGAAAGGGACAGAAAAAAGAATTTGCTGATATTTTTGTCATCTTCTGCCTGATGTGCCAGCACTAATGGAGGCTTTTTTTTTTTTTTTGTGCTAATTTATTGTACAGTGCGGTCCAGGGTACCTGTCACTCAAGCGTTCTGCCTTTTGCTCATTTGCTGGAACACAAACATGGAAGTGTATCTGAAGCTCGCTGGAGCCTTAAAAAACCAGAATTAAGGCAAGCTGCCAGATCAGAATCTAATACACAACATATGTTTACAGGGTTATGGTCTCTTACCGTGCTGTCTTTAGCAGCACTCCAGTGTGAGATAGAGTAAATGCCTTCCAAGACCTTTTATCATCCATTGTGCTTATCAGAACTGTAAAAACAGTGTTTTTATTTCAGCACATGTGCCTTTCCTCTTCTCTGAAGCCCTTTGAATTCCCTGCCACCTTTGGGATCAGTGGAAAAGTATGTCCTTGGTTTTGTTTGTCTAGTTCTCCTTCTTTCCATGAGATCTTATCTACCTCAGGGTTGACCAGATTCATCCACCAGTTTGGCAAGCATCTCTGAACAGGACCCCTAGTTGGTAAGGAGGGAGTAATGTTGACCCACATCTACCTTATGCTTTTGTAGTGTAAGTCATGGTACTCCATAAGGAACCTGTAGAGAGGAGAGGGTTGTGCAAGTGTAAGTACACAGAGGATTGGAGTGAATGAGGTCTTTTTAAGCTAACCTAGGTGACTTCAGCTTGCCCATATGCAAGAAATGCCATTGATTCACACTCAGTTCAGGCCACAGTCTGTAAAGAATGAGCCAGCAGTGATTCAGCTGACCTGTTGTCACTTTTTAATATCCTCAGTTGGCCATTATCAGATTTCAGCCCAAATTTAGGGACAGTGAGAGTTTTCAATAAACATGTGTAAGCCATTTCCAACCCTGGAAGATGAAACTAGGCTAGTTCTAGATAACATAAAGCCAAACCAGTCCCTCAGGGCTGTAAAGAAAAACTGTTTACGTCAAATTTTAGCCCTCTTTTGGGAGTCTTCAGCTCTACGGGGAGATAAGTGTGGCCAGTGAGTCACAAAAGCTCTGTGGTTCACTTTGGGCTCAGTTACTATGCCTCATACATTGCTGGTATCCTCTCATCCAGCAGTGTCTCCACTCCATATACAGCAAGATAGGACCATAGAGACTGGAGAGCTGCAAGCTCAAGGCAGGGACTCTTGTGACAGGCCAAGATTTAGGTGTGGGTTGTGATGGACAGTGCTGCAAGACAGAGGGAATGGAACACAGGGACAGTTACACCAGACTCACTCCTGCAACCTCCTCTGGCTGCTCTGCCCAGTCTGCAGTAGAGTAGCTGCAAGGCTGACACAGCAGCAGCTGGACATGTCCTGCAGAATGGGTGATCAGTCACAGGACGTGGAGTCCAGGACAGTGAAACTTGAAGTGTCTAAAAAGGTAATGGGATGAGTCAAAGGCTTGGTGGGTTTACGAGGCTCTGAGAGAGCAGTGGCCCATCGCTTTTTCTTCTCCTGCTGTTCTCCATATGTAGGGTATGCCTCACATGATCCATGGAGCATGCTGGGCCACCTGGGTCCCGTGAGTTCTACATGCACTACTCCAAGCTTATCAAAGGCTGTGCTTGCAGGGGAGCTGTAATAGCAGGAGGCAAGACTTGTCTGGGGCCTCAGAGGCAATCCTGACGTGGCCCTTTGTGTTTCAGTTTTCGACATGCAAGATGGACAAGATATTAGAGCTCTCTATTTTTTTGGAAAATGCTTTTTTAAAAAACAGAAACAGTGCTCATGCAATTATCTGTATTTGAGGAAAAAAATGGTTCCTTGAAATGTCTCAATTTCAAATTTAAAGGCAAGTTAGAAAAACCCAGGAGTCTCATCAGCAAAACAACAGTCTGACCCAAATGGACATTTTTGTGTTGTCAGTTCATAGCAGCTCATTAAAGATAGAAAAGGCTAAATGATTTTTTTTTTTATTGAGATACAATTGTTCTCTTCTGTACTGTGAAAAGCAACAGAGGTGGAAGTCTCTCAGCAGCTTTGGATGAATGTATTGATGGAGGAGAAAGTCCTCAGGTGCTTGCTTGATGGGAACTCTCTAACAACTTCAGGATGCCTGACTAGCAGGTTATTTGAGATAGGGTGAGTCTACCTGAATAGAATATGCTCTTTAGATGTCAGAAATGTTATAGTGCTTTCCAGCTTATGTGTTATCCTTGTTCATAGGAGACTTAATATGTTTTTCTGTCTGATTTCCAGTGGATCACGTCTCTGCTGGCATTTAGTAGTGTCATGCTGTGAGCAGTCATTGTTCTTGAAGAAGTTTTGGATCAAATTGGGGGCCAGGATGTGGCAGTTTGACCTCAGAATTTCATCAAGGATGTCTCTCTTAGATTGTCTTAGTTTGAAGCTCATTTCAGAAATAAAAATTGTGTACACGGAAGCCACATAGGCTTGCAGCTCCAGGACTTCATTCTTTTGTAGCTCAGATGACTCAGATCTCTTGTCTTTACCCTTTGGCCACAGGCAACCAACTTACCCTTTCACTAGAAGAGAAAGAATGAAGAAGTGGTCATAGTTTGGATTTTCAGCTTCTTATCTTTTTATTTCTTCCCAAGAAGTGCCTTCTTTCTGTCACTAAGGACATTAGCTGCCTAGTTCAGCTTTGGAGTCAGAAGTTTAGACTTCTGCTTGCAATGCTTGTTTCTGCTGCTTGATTTTGAAACAGTTTCTGTATTTGTTTTCTATTCTGTCTCAGTTATGCATTTTTTTATTGGACTGGTAAGTGCAGAATAAGGCTGAAAAGAGTCAGTAAGTAGAAGTCCATGTTGGCTAATTCCTTGGGCAGAGCTGACTGCTGGGACAATGACACCTCCCTGACGTAAGCTCTGTTTCCTGTATTTCAACACTGTTCTAGGTCCTAATCACTTGCTCTGTGGAGAAAGGATTTACTGTATGTTTTGGTGCAGCCCAGATACAGATACAGGTTTCGGATTATAAGATTCCAAGTTCTGATGGGCTTTAGTGCTCCTGATGACATGGCCAAATAGTGTTGGTATGATAAAATTCAAAATTCATCTCTGAAGCACCTCTTTCTAGTGTTGACTCATGCATTCTCAACCAGCAACGTATTCCTTTGTCTACGCAACTTCCACTGTTGGTACTTCTTCCTAACATATTTAAGGTTTTCCTTTACTACTTCCAGATGTAGTCCCTTGTTTCACCATCCTTTGACTCTGTAAATATATTTCCTCTGGTATTAGTGTTGCTCAGTTATTTGGATAGAGCTGTCATGATACAGAAGATCATACTCTCTCTTTTAGGAGTCATTTATTCAAGAAAATCTTTGCAACTACAGACTAACAGACAAGCTTCTTCAGAGACTGAATTCCAGTTTTGTCTTGTTCCTTAACCAAGGCAGTTTGGGGCTCTCAGGAGCCCGATGGAGCTCATCACAATCAGGTCAGGTTGGTTTATAGGAAGCCTTACAATGCAAAGTCCTTTGTGAGTTATGAGAGGGACTGCCAACCTGCTAATTAAAAGATAGAAATAACTTTAAGTTCTGTTCTGATGGAAACGAGTAATCAAATATCTTCTAAAGTGGAATTACCCCCCAAAAACCCATGTTGTCTGCTTGAGTGTTATTCAAATTTACAAAGGAAATTTTTTGTTTAAACATAAGTGTTTTGGGTAGTTCCTAGATTCCCATACTCCAGTTTACCCACGCACTCTCCCCATTCTGTTGAAGTTGTGTAGAAGTCCAGCAGGCAGCTCAGAGTGCATGAATGCAGTTTGTTGGTGCGATCCTTGGCCTCTCAGTCGAAAGCCACACTAGGCAGTGTCAGAAAACCAAAAAAGGCCCATTCCCTTCAAAGACACGAGCCAGGAGTGAATTAGACAGGAAGCTTTATGCAAGAGAAAGCCAGACCGACTTCTTTAGGTTTCAGGCCATCCATTAATGTAGATAATTTAAACAAGTGAGTCCTGGGAAGATTGTTCACCAGGCAGTAAGTCTTTCGCGTGGTGAAGTGAGTGAGACTTGGAATCCATTATCTCCCTGAATTGGCAAAGTGTGCAGCTTTTCTTGCGTTGGAGAGAAACTCGTCTGTGAAAGTGGTATTTTAAAGAACAGAAGCTCTTAGAGAAATAAAGTATAAACCCAAGCAGTTTTACTGGATATAATTGCTCTAGACCTAGCTGAATAGAGGCCTTGTGACTTCATTAGTCTTGTATGTTTAGATCCAATTATTCAAAATCATGTCATATCATAATCAAATCACAATTATATACGTATTATAAATCAAAAGGACAGGTAGGGAAGTGGAAATAATCATGAACTATTTGTCGTTTCTGTTACTTCTCCATTTCTCAGTGAAAATTTTGTCACGCAAAATGCTGGAAACCCATCTTTCCATAATAGAGAATAAAGTCCTTCATGTGCTTTGCACATTGCTGAAAGAAGCTTTTCCTGGAGAAATAAGTCAAAAAGTCCAAGGAGTCCCTCAGATTCAGGGGTTAGTTCCTACCTACAGTTGGAATAAGGACTCAAAGAGGACAGGGTTATGTAAAGCATGAATTCAGGGTGTTTTTGCTCTTAATGGTCAGTCCTCAACCTTATAAACATGAGAGCAGTAAAAACTGTCTATCTGCCTTTCTGGTCCCTGGCGCATCTTGAGGGAGTAGGGGAGAGTCATTACAGAAGGTGACAGCCCCAAGTCAGTAGTGGGACTCCATAAGGATTTTTTTTTCCCTAAGTGGAAGCTAAGACTGCCTAAAAGAGGTTAGAGCTAGGTGTGCTATGAGTGTTATGATTGAGCTGAGACCATATCTAGGGGTACTTCCACAGACTTTCCTTAAATGCCCATGAGGTCTCCTCACAATGGGCTGGATGTCCAGCTAGTACTTCTTTCTGTTCTATGGAAAGCATACATGTGCTGTGCAGGGCAACCTTCAGGTCTTCCCAGCGTAAAGGTTTAGAAAAAAAAGTCACCATGTTTACTTCAACTTTCTCTTTCTAAATTGCTTTGACAGCGCTGTGCTTTTCTAACTCATTTCGGGGAATATCCAGTCTGCCATTGGAATTATTTGAATTGTACAGAAAGAAAGGAGGGCCTGTTTCCCTCCGAATTCCATATATTGTGTCGCTGGAGCTTTTCATGTTCCATAAACAATGCTCTCTTTTTCTAACCCTCTCCCCCTCCTGCCCGTAGCCTGACTTTATATAATTTTCTTGACGTGGACAACTCAGCATTTTTGTGAAAAGCTATGACTGATTTTCTGCAGCTTTATAAACAGGAGCTTGCTAGTGATTTCAAGAGGATCGGGTAGTTTGGTGCAGGCGAGGCTGGGGAGGGTCTCTGGGACTTCAAACACGTCCCAGTGGTGCATCTGGTTGTGAGTGATTGCTTTCCCTTACAGCATTCATGATCTCCCATTGGCAAGTCTCCTCTCATAACTAAGGAGACATTTGGAAAAAGGTTGGTATTTTTAAATGTCTTCTTAATCCCTGTAGATCTCTAGCCACACACAAGCTAGTGGCTTCATTTTTTCCACACACCACTCTTTTTTTAGTTAATAATTCAGTTATTATGTGAGTGAAAGCTCAGGAGCTACTCAGAGTTACAGGCTTTCTGGAGCTGAAGTTCATTCCAAGCTTCCTATGAACCTCTTAATATTTGAAAAGTGTTTCATGGTCTGTGGTGACTCGTGAAGCTGGATCCCAAGAGAAGAATCTCAGCCCAGGTAAGTAGCCATGGTAGATATTGCAAAAGCAGCAGTGCTTCTGTAGCTCTTCAGTGGCTTGGTGCCTCAGTGATTTTTTTCTTTACCAGGAAGATGGACAGTTTCCAGTCTTTCTGACTGTGCATGGGAAAGATGAATAAGCAGTATTTAGGAAGTGTGTCTGACTGGTCACACCCTTGTCCCCCTGTGCTTGCTGGTGTGTTTTGTGGAGCATTTCTGGAATACTTTTGCAGTAGTGAAAGAGTTATTGCAGCACTTGATGTTAGCCTTTTAAAGGCTTCAAAAGAAGTGCCAAGGCCCTGTAGTCCAGAAGCAGCAGCACTGCTCATGTGCCATGTCACCAAGAGGAGAAAAAATCCCTTTCAGTCTTTGCACTGAATATGAGTGTCACCTTAAAGCTCGAGGTTGCTTTTAAAACTGCCTTAAACCCAACAGCTTTGCGGTGGACCTGAGAGGTCTTGGGTTAATGTCATCTAATGCATCCTAATGGGCAGCCTAATTGTAACTGCCATTCTAGCTGTCCCGTGTGTGTTTAGCTCATGTAAATGAAAACCACAGCTTTCTAATTTACTCTTCAGCTTGAAATATTATCTTCTCTCTAAGTACTATGTTTTAATTGCAGAAGCAAGATATAATATATATGTAAAGAGTGGATGAGATCATGAAGATTGTATATAAATAGCAGGGCTTCTCAAACTATTGCTTTTCTTCACTTGTCTTCTCTCAACTGACTGCTGACTACACAGATACCAAACAGGCCCCAGTTGATCCAGAGAGGGGCTAAGACAGCAGGTAGAGATGAGTGGCCACCTATCCCAACTCCCCTCTGCTGCAAGATGGCCAGATAGGTAGGCAACAGCACTCTGAAGCATGCACGTGTCCAATTGATGTCAGTCTGGAGTGACTCTCCTGATTTACGCTGGCAGAGAAGGTCAAAACCTGGTTTAAAAATTAGGTGGCAGAGACAAAAAAAAAAAAAAAAAAAGAGGAGAAAAAAAAAAAAAAAAAAAAAAAAAAAAAAAAAAAAAAAACCCCCCCAGCCACTCAGAGGCCAGGAGAGGCTGCCAAAGAAGCATTCCTACCCTTGCTTATGATTCCCCCCCCCACATACAACTGGCTGTGTACATCTGGGAGCAGCCAGCATAGTGATCTATTCATAAAGGGCCAAATTCAGGCACTGACCTGCAAGGCTTGAGCACATTGACTACACATGGGGAAGGTGGAGCGAGAGCTCAGAGGGGCTTCTTGGAGTTGCACAGGACAAAAATTCCCTTCTTTCCAGCTAGCTGAAAAGCAGGCACGCCAGAGGGAAGGAACAGTGTAGGGCTTAGGGCTTTAGCCTGGGACCTGGGACAGCAAGGACCATTCTCTAGCCTGTCAGAGGCTCAGTCAAATTTAACGTCTGGCTTATTTTCTTTCTGTCTCAGGGCAGGGGAAATACAGCTCAGCAGTCTCTTGGCTTGATGCTGGTAGCATTAGGAGAAGACTTAGGACATGTTGGGGTGGCAGGAAGCGGTTGCCCAGATAAGCACCCTGAGTGCAGCCCCCTGACAGACGGAGGCAGTGCTGGATGGGCGCCTGCCTCTCAGGGCCCCTGCACCCTCACAGCAGCAGACAGACCAGCTGGAGGTTTGGCTTTGCCCACTCGTGGGAGAGGAGACACGAGGGGTTGAGGTTGAGCTTGGTGTGTCCCTCATTAGAGAACAGCAGTTTTCTACGAGTGTCTTGGTTTGTAGGTTGCAGTCAGCAGGTCAAGATTCATACCCTCCTGAAATGTGCTCCTTTCTCTCCTGTCACCTGGCCAGTGCTCTCAAAATTGAGACAGGATTATTCCATTTAGTTATTCAGGAAGAGGCATCTAGCCTTGGAAAGCAAACCAAAACCTAAACCCTTTTGGTCTTTCACCAAGTGCACCTGGGCTGAACTTTTCAAGTCACTTAGCCTTCCAACATCCAGAAGGTACCAAAACCTCCAGAAAGGCAAACCTGAGAATGACCTTAAAAGTTCCTGTCTGTGTTTGCATGTCCTTTGATGGGAGCTGGAGGTTGCCAACAGGCAGAACACTGCTTGGTCCTAAAATAGTAGCTGTAGACACAGTGGAACTGACAAAGGAGTAAGACAGTGACCTGAGGTGCTTCTTGATTGCCCCTTTCTGCTGAGAGGACAGACAGCATCCTGTCATCCCACAGCAGTGAGGAGGAATCTAAAGGTGAGCTACAGAAGAATTCATTCCCACCCTTCCATTTTATAAATATGAAAGGAAGTTAAGAGGAGAAGGATATCAACACACGAATAAATTCAGAAGGTTTGGAATATACTGCTCTGGTTGAGATTGAATTAATGATAAAGACAAACTGCTGGGTTTGCATGGATGCTTGTTTTGAGGTAAAGAAGAGAGGTGCTGGTTCTACCTCCTTTATGTGAGGCAGGAACCACCATCCCTCACAGCTACCAGAGTGCTCCATATCTGCATGGAGAACAGATGGTACTTGCTGACAGTGCTCATGTGGACACAGACAGTTTGTGTTACCCACAGCTAGAGGGAGAAGGGGGGCAACTAATTTAATTTATGGGTTGAGTTTTACTCCCTTTTAGGGAGTGATGTTTTCATTTGCCTGTAATCTGCAGCTGCCTGGCTTCTCGTGAGGGACCTGTTATTGCTTAGACCTGCTGCAGGGAAGCTCTAATTCAGACACTGTCCCATACTCACTGCTGGCCCGAAGCAGAGAATAAGCAGCACTGCAGAGCTATGATTCAGTCTTCCCTGCATTTGACCGATTGATCTGTCCACTCCCACCAGGGTACGTCATGTAGAGATTCCATACATTCATGGAGTGCATAAACTCCTCTTGTCTATTGATGACACTCTAAGGACTGCACTGAGCCCCAGTCTTTGCTTGATGTAGCGCCCCTCAGCTGGACAGGACAGAGGTTGTGGAGGCAAGAGGATACTTCTCAAAACAGGCACTCATCTGACCTAGCTGTCCTTTTGAGGACAATGCTTTAGAATGGAATAGAGCAGAAATGTTAAAGTTGGGAGAGACCGCTAAGATCATCAAGTCCAGATGTCAACCTACCATGGCCACTAAACCATGTCCTAAAGTACCATATCTACACATTTTTTTAACACTTTCAGGGATACTTTGAACACTCTCAGGGCTACCTCCACTACCTCCCTGGGCATCCTGAGCCAAGGCCTCACCACTCTTTCAGGAAAGAAATTCTTCATATCCAATCAAAACCTCCCATGGCACAACTTAACCCCATTGCCTCTCATCCTATTGCTGGTTACTAGGAAGAAGAGACCAACCCCCACCTCACTCCAACCTCCTCAGAGGTAGTTGTAGAGGCAGTTGCTGTGTAAGAGTGGAATAACTGGACTCAGTGATGCAGGCAGTACAGAATATTGCATCTACACTGACAGATTCTACTTTTAAGAGGTTGGATTATCATGAGTGCATGAACAAAAGTATAATTTTGACTTGTTTGCACATGATGTATGTAAGAAATAGCCTATAAGGTGGATGGGTTGCTTCAAATACGGAGGTTCTTTGCACATTCTTTATTTCATATCCCTGAGGTATGTCAGGCTCTGCCAGGTTTTAGCCTGAAATTCTGAAGTCAGTTACTAACAGCCACCACTTGATTGTATGTACACACAAAAACACACATGCTGAGGGAAACTAGGAAAACAGATCTACACAAGAAGCTATTTATCTCCTTTGTTTTCCTCCTCCTGCATGTGAGCACAGCTGGGAATCTTGCTCTGCTGGGTGTTTGCAAGGGGGCAGATGGTTCATGCAAAGCCTTCTGCGGAGGGCAGGATGGGAGTTCAGATCATGACTCCTCCACAGAGGTAACTCCGTGTGAGGAGCAGAGCTGTGCTGACCTCACAACATGAGAAAATGAGGCTCAAGTGAATTGGCTAAGAAAAAATGGCAGGAGAAGAGAAACTAAAGAAAGCCTCTACTGAGAGGGGGGAGATCTCAGTGGCCTATTTTCTACTGATCATTAGAAGATTAACTGCCAGTCATGTTCTCAGTTAGGTACTCCTAGAGCTTATTTGATCCTGGGCAACAGGTTTATTTGCCTAATTTATTGTTGCTCTTAGACTTTTAAACCCAAATATAAATTAAAGGCTTTTGTTCTGTACAATTTAAAAGCATGTCTGGGATGGGGAGCCCAGTATTTGGCTTGGCTTCATGTTCTGAGATGTATTTCAAGAGCTACTGGGCGTTATCAGGATGAGTTTGGGGCTGATGTTTGTTTTCTGAAGTATTTTGGTGCTTAATGTTCCTGCCTCTAGAAGAAAGGTCACTGCCAGCTCTTAAGCACTGAGGAAGAGCTGTTGTTGTAAAGAGCCTGTTAGGTAAGCCAGTTGTTGGAGGGTAGCTTCTAAAATAGGAAGAAGTTAGGAGCTGTTTTGTTATCACCGATAACTTCTGTAACCATTAGCAATACTACTCCAGTTTGGAAAGCAACATTTCCAAAGAGGTGGTGAGTATACAAAACCTACTGAGTTACAGTTAAGACATCTACTGATTATTCTCTAAGACCATGCAGGATGTGTCTGCATCTAAGAAACTGTGAATCCTTCAAGAAGCTTAGAAATGTATGAGGAATATGAACAGTCTGGCCCTCAGAACGAGCTAAGTAAAAACATCTCCAGCTAAAAAATTCCCTGAAGACTGAGTACAATCCATGCTGAGGGAAGAAAAACAAGTATAAATAGTCTTTCTCACACCTTACGAAAATGAATTTCTGCAGATTCAAGGTTCAGTGCAAAATGGAAGTGAGCTCCATAAAGTTTGATTCTGGTGACAGAACCTTTGGTTTTTTTTCAGAGATCTCAACATTGAAACAAGGAGGTCCTCACTTTGTATGTAATACTGTCTTGGATGGAGGTGTTGTGGGTCAGCTGGATGAAATTCTGGCTTTGGACTTCACCATTTCAGCAGTGGTTCATCACTGTCCTTGGTGTTCTGGCTGACCCAGGGCAAGTCATTTCAACTCTTCCACTTTTTGTATGCTTACTGAGGAACATTCTAACTTGTGAATGGATAGTAGTTTTGCTCCCACTATGTGGCAAGACTGTGGGCAAGGAGATCACATCTTCAAATCATTTCCATCTGAGTGTCTCTTCAGTGCAATGGCTGCCAGATTTAGTAAGCTCTGCAGGGTACCCTGTCTCTTCTCTCTTTGAAGCTAGTTGAGATAGCTGTCCCTTGGAAAAGACACATTTGTGATGTCAGTAATTGGAATATATTGTTCTTGGCCCACAGGGAGTCTGACACTCCAGCTCTACCTTAAGTACAGCCATCAGCCCACAAAAGCCAACAAAATCTCACAGACCAAGTGATAACAACAGTTTCATTTTCTTGAATCTCCCAGTAATCTGAGGGATGAACGAGCGTCTAGCTGAGAATTGCTCTACAGTACAGTTTACCAGGGATTGGTTTTTAAATAATAAATGCTTACATTTATTACAGCTTTTTTTTCCTTTATTTTAAGAAAGCCTTTTCACAAGATTTGCCAAAGAACATAAAGGTTTGTCGTAATGGATCAGATCACTTATCCTTGTAAATCCAGCACCCTCTATCTGCCAGTGATGACTTGGCTCAGCTTGAGCATCAGCTTGTATAGCACAGCTGGGTGCAGGCCTGGCTTTACTAACGGGCTAAAAGCCTCCATCCTTCCATCTGGTCTTATACTGACCATGGTGGCCTGTTTAGCATCCCCTTCTTGATATTGTCAAGTCTACCCTGCCTCTGGTGGGGAAAGGCTCAGGGGAAGCAGTTAGTCTCCACAGAAGCATGGAGGCAGCTTTGTACTGGAAAGCTGTCCTCTGGCCAGGTAAGTAGGATTGGTCCATCCTCTTCTTCCATAGTGCTCAAAACCTCAAGGAAAGTTCATGTGGAGTTTCTCGTACCTTGGGTCAAGTTGTTTTGGAGATTAGAGTGGTGGGAAAGAGAAAAACAAAGTCTGAAATGTGGTATGTGAATCACAACCATACATAGCAACTGCCAGACATAATGGGATAGGTCTTTTCTCAGTAATCTACAGTCAAAACAGAGATTGACCAAGAACTTTATCAGTGATCAAAGTCTTTGAGCTCTATTTCTTGTGTGTGTTGGTGTCAGATGCTTTCTCCTCTTCCCAGAGAGGAAGCTGTGGCAACTAAAAGGCCACACATAAGCTGAAGGGACAACCTCGTGCTACTCTTCCTAAGGTCACAGAAGGCCTGAAAGGCATTTCTACACTAGGTTTGTTTAGACATTTGGAGGTTTTGCCTTGCGTGTTACAGAGCTATACCATTATGGAAGACTAAGATTCCTGGACTGTCTAAATCCATCTATCCTGGGACAGCCAGGGCTGCGCAAGCCAGTGGGTGAGATGTTATTCTGGGGGAAGAGATCCAGATGCTGCGCTCTGCCGTGTAACCTTGGGCCAGTTGTGCCTTGTGTCCCTCCACACCTTGTCAGCCTTTAACCATGTGCCACAGGACAGTTGCCTGTTGGAAGGGACTCAGCCTGCCATCATGGGGAGATGTGGGGGAGGAGAAGAAAAATGAAACCCCTCTTGTTTTGGATAGGTAAAAATATCCCAGTTGCAATCTACTGTTGCATGCACGGGTCAGGGAAGGATTACCCTGCGGTTAAGGAAGAGGATTGTATCGAGGGACAAGTTCTGTTCCCAGCTCAGCCACAGACTTCCTTTCGGACCCTAACACTTAATTCTTTGTGACTTTGTTTACTCACCTGTCTGATGGGAATAATACCGCCTACATCAGAGGCAAGTTGTGCTACTCTATGTTGATGCACGTGGTGTTAGTTAGGAACATTAAAATGCTTTGTGATCCACGGACTTAAAAAAAACCCCGCAGTGTAAATGGTCAGGGCTGTTACTTGAGATCTTAGTTCCAGAAACTGTATCACAAATCCAAATATCTCCTTTTATTTCTCACTGTAGAGGGTTATAAAACATCCAGTGGTCGTAAGGTTGCGCTTCAGAAAGCAAGTGCAAGTTTTGAACGGCCCAACAAAAATCTAGTTACATTCTTAAGCTTTACATATGTTTTACTTTCCATAGCTATTTTTCATGTTACTTTTATATTTACTGGCAAAATGCTCCTTTGAGTTTGTTAGTGTTAAGGGTTTGTTAGTGTTAGATATCTATCGTCCAGTACCATTTGCTTCCATGTTTGGTATTTCAAGTTTTACATTACATCTCCCTCGGCTTTAGAGGACTAAATTATTCCAGTGCTCATTACTCAGCTGAAATTTGGAAGGAGCTTCAGATCTTATTTTCTTTAAAGTCTGTTTTTGTTACAGGCTTCACTCATTGAAAAACCCTTCGAGGAAGACAACGAACAAGAAGGTGCAGGCCTCATTTTACTAATCCTTTCTGATCTCCAGCTGTCTGACACTTGAGGTCAGCTACAGAATATGATTTTATTCAGGAGACTTCATATTTTGTAGAAGATAAGGTTTATACAGTGTGTAAAGTTATGTAAAAAAAACCCTTTAGAGTAGGTTGCCTGAGGTCATTAGGAAGGCTGTAGCCATTTTAAACAGCCTCACAGATTTTAGTGGAGAGCAAGCCCCTTGTCTCTGATAGCAGTTATTAAGTTGCAGCTCCATCAGCCAAGCTTTTCTTCCAGCCATGCCTTAAGAGTACCAAGTGCTTGATTGTATGTGATGAGACCACTGAGCTACCCAGCGGGCAGGCCAGCCCATCTCGCAGGGCCAACACAAAGTAACCTCTCAGAGCTTGTGGTGGTTAGACAAGCCCAAAGCTAGGGAGGAAATGTCGTGATCCTACTGAAGATGTCATGAGCCATGGTGAATCCAGCAGCCCTGACATAACTAGGCTGAGGCAGGTCGTATGGTGACTCACTAGTGTGCTGGAGAAGAGTCGGGTAGGGAATGATTACTAGGGAAGCCAGGGGTGCTCTAGGTCCTTTTCTACTGGGATATGGCCATAGCAGCAGGCATCTCCTGGTCACCACTTCAGCAGCTGGCACCCTCGGTTCACATCTCATAAGCCTAGGGCCTGACATCCTACTGCAAGTTGCCTTTCACTTAGGCAAGGAAAAAAGACCTAAATATACTGAACATACTAGGGGAAAGAAAGATCTCTGTAGGCTTGTGTGAAGGAACTCAGGACCAAGAATCAGGACCATTTTTCATCTCAGTTTTCCCTTTCAGAAGAAAGCATATGAAGAATGCTGGAGATGAAGGATTTGCTACTCAGTGTAAGAGGCAGCCTTGTACTCTGGGAGTAGAAAAAGTATAGCAGTGGTGTTATTTGGGCAGGGAAAGCCCTGAACATCACCTTTTGTTGCACTTTATGAGAAGCTGCTTCTTTGCTACAAAGAAAAAAAGAAATTGCCCGGTTCTGTGTGATTTGAGATCAGGAGAAGAAGCAATCCTGACGAGCTTCATCTGCTGTGGGTTTCCCCCCACCTTTCATCGAAGAAGCTTAATTTTAGAGCCCAGTAGGAAGGGAACTTTGTATCTTCCTTTCAAGTCAGATGTGATTAAACGTAGGACAAGGAGGAAGGAGCAGAAGGGGCAGCTCCACAAACAGTCTCTTTTTACAGCTGCTTCCTTCAAGTCCATGAGAAGATGAGGGGTGCTTCAGAGCTCAGAAGAAAAGAGTCTTGGTTCCTACCCTAGTTTTCTTGCTCTAGTCCTATAGAGTTCTGTTGTCTCATTTATACACCTCATTCAGTTTAGGAACTACAGAAGCTTTTTTTCTTCCCAGTGCTATTTTGGGAGCCCTAAGATAGGGCTCGTTACATCATATTTCTTCTCATTAGTCTTCCATAACTTGGCTCTGTCATTTTTCAAGTGTGTAGATATAGCAGGGGATGATGGACTTCATGACCTCAGAGGTCTTCTCAAGCCTTCATGATTCTGTGATAAAAAATGGTGCGTTAGAAAGCGAAGCAGGTGTATGTGCTTGAACTGTGTAGGCTACAGGGCATGATTTGATTTCATGTAACAGTCATGCCAGTTCTAAAAGCTGTGGCAATAATTCGTATATAATAATATGAAATAAAAAAAAAATTAGAGACTGATGCCTTTTTCTCATTGTGGTCTAAGGCCTAGACTTTTTTTTGGTTCCTTACTCCAAGATGTAAGAGGTTTAATTTCCATCCTCTTTTTTTCTTTTTTTCCTCAGATGTTTTCTTGGATGTTACATCAGGGTTAACATCAGGATGTTACATTTCTGGGTTAATGTTTTATCCCTTCTCCGTTTCTTTAGCTAGGTTTGGGGTCTGGAAGTAGAGTTTACAACATCTTCCGCTTCAGCAGTTGCAAGGGTCCTTTGCTGGCCCTCACCAGGATATTGCTGGAATTTTGTACCACCCTTATCTGTTGCCCGTGCAAAATTAGTTACAGCTACTTTTCTCCTGCCCTTGTATATACAAGACACTTCCTGAGGAGTGGAGACAGGAAAGTGGGGAGTGTCTGGGGGTGGCGAGAGGGAGCAGGGGTCCATCCCTGCGGTGCACGCGTCTGGATGCGGAGGAAGGAGACGAGGGAAGGGGGAGCCGCAGTTTGTCGTGCTGGAGGGGAACAGAGCGGACATTCTGCCGGTGCTTATTGACACAAGGCTCGGCAGTGGCTCCCCGCCCCCCCCCCGCCGCCGGCGGGCGCCCCGCCCGGCCCCCCCCCGGCTGCGAGCGGCGGCCAGAACAGGCCCCTGCCTTGTGCCGGGGCATCTCGTGCAGACAGGCTTCTTGTGGAGGGATGGGTCCTCCTCGGGGAGCTGGCGAGAGGACAGAAATACGGGATCCTGTGGCTGACAGCCTGCCTTCAGGGGACACACATTGTGGAAAGGCTATGGCTATTAAATTAGGGGCATCTTCCCCAAGGAGCCGCTTTTGACTTCTCCTCAAAGCCATCTCTTCTAGTACTGAAAACTAAGATGCTTCTGTCTGGGATGACCAGATGAGACACATCCAGCCTGAAGGTCATATCCATGACCAGTGTCCAGACTGCCTCCTCTTGGCTGATGCTGTTCCTGGATAAGGGAGTGACAGGGGTGGATTTCCAAGCAGAGCAGCTCAGGCCCAAGGCAGAAAGTATCTCCGTCACAACATACCACTTTAATCTGTGAGCTGGTCCTGGACCAGCTGCCCATGAGGAGGAGGGACCTGAACCTGAGCCGTGGATGCAGCACATCCTTGGTACATGCTGTGCCCTGGAAATACAGCCAGAGAGTGCTGTTGTTCATTTAATTGTCCTTTAGGTAAGGATTTGTATTTTTATTCTCAGAAAAGCCCCCAGAAGAACCCCGTGTGCCCTGGTAATTTATCTTTCCCATCGTGAACAGTAAACATGCTGTTATAGATTGGAGAGGAGGCATGAAAATCTTACTGCTGTTGGCTAAGGCAGAGAAATCAAAGCACTACAGCAGTCAGCTCTTGCATTATCGTAGGAGTTTCCTTCAAGTAAATGGCTTCTGCTGAAGCGGACTGATTTGGCTCTAGATACACAGGAACATATATCTTGAGAGGAAGAAGGGGAAGGAGAGGGCATTTATGTATGGATGGGCAGGCATAAATTAACTGGTGAGACAGAGAAGGATGGGGAATTAAAGAAATCAAGATAATGGAGAAAAAATGTAGGAGAAAGCACTTGCTGTGGCACTGAACGGTGTTCAGGACTGTATGAGTTAGCTAGAGCTAAAAGGAAGTGATGAGGATGCAGGTGAATGAGATGTAGATCAGCTGGAACTTGCAGGAAAGGTTTTGCCATTAAAAGTGGTACTCTTCTGGCTGGGCAGGGATATTTGGAGGCGTGAGGAGCTCTGGTTACAGGTCTTTGTGTGTGGGAAGGTTTCTATATTCAGCTGAAAGGGCTATTAATCAACAGGTTCAATCCCTTGTTTGTCACAGGTCATTAGGAATAGCAGCACGTTACTCCAGTGGAGAAACCCATGGTGGTCGGGTGGCTGAGGCCTGTTTTCCAGTGAGTTGGCCAATTTTGATTTTGAAGAGAAGATGATCCACCTTTTCTCTTGGGAACTGAATGGTTAATCACACCCTGCTTTTCAAATTTGTATCTATGATGCTTGTCCAGATTTTGCAAGCATTAGAAGCTATGAGGTGGCTTAAGGGTACCTCAGGCAGGCGAGGGCAGGATGAGAGCAGCTGGTGGCATGGAGAATTTCCTTGAAGGTGGAAAAATACAGGCAGCTGACTTTCAAGGAGAAATGTTCCATTACTAGAGGTAAACTCAGGTGCTGCCATGCCTGTGAACTTCAGCTCTGTGAATTAGGACCAATAAATACGTTACTCTGCCAAGGCCTGGGCTAATTGAGGGAATGCCCAATGTTGTTAGCTGACCTTGAGGGAACACAAGTCCCTTTAGAGTAGCAGAGTGCTATGGGTATTTGAGAACTGGGGTAACTGAGGTTTTGCTGTATCCAACTAGGAGCTCATGAATGTGCTAAAACACCAGCCTGAAGCCACAGACATGGAGAAAACCCCATTGTATCAAAACTGCGGTCAGACAGGACAGTCACTGAAGGTCAGTGGAATACAAGGCAAATACTGTGTACAGGAGAAAAAAACTCATGTTTTCTGGCAGTATGAAACTGAGGCCAGGGTGTTTGTTTATGGAGAGAGCCGTTTGCAAACAGGGAAAGGCTGCCAGTGGTACGAGAAGCTTTTCTGATGCATAGCAGGTGCTCCTGAGACCTGAGCGAAGAAAACAGCAACTGGGAGGACTTTTTTTTTTTTTTTCTGAACATTGTGAACTAACAGAAGATAAATAAGTTTCCAGGTCTGTAGGAGGTAGCAGGAAAATAGATTACTGCACTGGAATAAGCCAAAGGTTTGAGCCATGTGTTGTGGAGTGTCCAGGGGTGGTGCGGTGGGAATGCATGTGTGCAAGGAGTTGTCTGAATGGACATAGGCCTGATCTTGAGCCAAATAAAAGCTGCAGAGCAAGAATGCGTAGAAGGGCTTCTCTGGGTGTGAGCATCAAAGCCATGACTCTCCCAGTGCACTGTGTCTTGCCCACCAAATGAATTTCATCTAGTTATGGGTGCTTTACACTGCACTGCTTCACAACTGGATTTTTTTCCTTGCCCAGGGAATATCAGTATTTCGAAGTAGCTTGCCTAATAAAAGCAGGATACCAAAATACTTGCCAAGGAGGTAGAAGATGCAGTGAAATGCAAATTTCAGGAGATATTTGAATTAGAAAAGTTGCGCTCAGAGTATTCAGCCTTTGTAAAACACTTAGATTTGGCAGGATAACGTTACTCTTATACAGGCAACAATTCCTAAGGAAACATGCCAGTCTGATGGGTCTAGTAGATTTGGAACCATTTCAGTTTCAGTGCTGTGGATAGGAAAAATAGATTTTAAAAAATGCAATTTTGAAATTTATGTTTTTCCTGCTTGCTTACACTAGGTGAGTATTTGGCTCAGACAGCAGGTCACCGTCTGGTCTTATGGGGGAGATAGGACTGAGAGTACTGGACATATTTGAATTGAGGCCACTTGTAGCCTAAACCTTGAACCCAGTGGTGCTTTGCAGCTGCAGATAAGGATGAGGTCATAGGCCAGATTGTGGTCTCCACAATACATCATTACCAGGATAATCACACCTGCGAGAAGGACTGTTAGCGTCATGCAGTATTGAATGAGATCAGGTACTTCTACTCTGAAATAAGTCCAAGACCATGTAATTTGCTTGCTTATTAGTTTCCAGAGCAAAGCTGCCAAGAGACCAGTACCAGGAGTTATGTGAATTGACAAGGAAGGCTCAGAGGACAGTTTGAACCCTGTGATGGACAGGCATGGATTTTGCAGTCAGTGGGCTATCAGTCTAGTTAAAAAATGATGGTCTACAGACATCCCATTTCTGGGGTATTTGCTATATCTTTGTCTTCCCTTAATTGCCTGATTTCCAAATGCACCTATCTCTGATACTGACAGTAAGGATCAAATCCAGCTGGCACCACTGGATGCTGTTCATCTAAGACAAACAACTTTGGCCCCAAGAGAGTTTAATGTTTTAAAATTTCCACTAATTTTTGGCATTGCTGGGGTATGTCTAGATGCAGGCAAGCTCACTTTGTCGCTCTGCTTGACTGATGCAGGCTCTTCTGCCCTCGCTCATCCTGAACTAATGCTGTGTTCACATTAACTCCACTGTGAGCTTCAGACAATGCCTGCTGCCTTTCAGCATAGTCCGCCCGGCTATATACTCACAGCCAGCATTTGTTTTGGAGATGGCTCCTCTCTAGCCAAGTTGGAGTGTGAGGGAAGTGCAAGACCACATCTGTTGGCAAATTCCATCTAGACATACCCAGAGAAAACTGTACTTCGTAGACTGTGACACTGCAATCTGAAAAGTAGAGTTTGGGACTTATTCTTGATACCAGGCATGAGAAGGACAGCAGAGCAGGGAAGGGAGACTGAAAGTTGGGTGCCCAAGCTTAGGCAGTTGAAGTAAAACCTGACAGAAATGCCCAGCTGTACTGGCTATTTCAGCTATAACGGACAACTGGACTCCTTTTTAGAGAAGCCCTGATTTATTTTTTTTTCAAGCTGATTACTGGCACTTTTCAAAAGAGGACTTCCAAGGTATCCTAAAGGGAGCATTTCAAAATGACTAGACTCTTTTCAGGAATGTACTCTTAAATTCCATCCCGTGGGTCCTAATGAGTGGCTAGAGCTGCACAAATTCACAGGTTTTATAATCCAGAAAGAGCTCTCTGGTCCAGCCTTCTGCATAACTGGTGAGCCTTACTTGGGAATGAAGCCCATGGCTTCTTTTCGAGCTATAGCAGAATATTTGGAAAGACTGCAGCTTGGATTTGAAAGACTTGGCTGGAAGGAGAATGTGTCCTGGTTCCAGGGGCAGCAGTGTCACCTTTGATCTTCTGTACTTCCATCTCCTGGCAAGTTGCAGTTGTGACATTTGGTGTCTCACCAGAGTCTCAAACTATAGGTTTTTGGGAGCTGTTTTGTGGCCTGGGGGAGGGGTGGCATATGGAACAAATGTTCTGCATTCAATTGCTCTCCTGGGCTTCAGTGCAGGCTTTGCACACTAGCAGATCTAGACAAAGGAACATGGTATTTCTAAATTTTGGGATTTGAAAAACTATTAAAGTCATTTTCCCACTATAATGTACGAGAATTCTTGAAACAAAAATAAGTTCCTGTCTCTGCCACTTACCCAGAGCTTTAGAGATGCAGTCAGCCCAGCAGTCATCCTCTCGCCAGAAATAAAAATATCCGTGGTGGGGTTTTATTTCCTCCTTCTGGAGACCTGGGATAAGCAACACATGATTTGGTGCTGCTGACATCTGGCAGCATCATTCCTATTTACTGTAAACACGAGTCATCGCCCATGGAGTATTTTATTGCTTGTGGTTTCCATCTTGTTGTATGCAGCAATTATGCACATGGCGCAATCTTTCCACGTCAATAAAAATGTTTCATTCTCAGCAAGGAACATCAGACTAAACCCGGCGGTTCTTGACGGGCTACTGTGCGGAGTTAGATGGGCCGTGGTGGGGAGGGGCGCTGCAGGGGCTGGGCAAGGGGGCGTCCTCCTCCGAGGTCACCAGGTGGGACTCGTGAACCCAGGGGCACCGGGCAGGGACGGGAGCTTGGTGTGAGCGATTGCTGCTCCAGCCTGCAGCTGAGAAAAGGCCTCAACAGCTTTTGTTTGCTTTGTTGGCAAGACGTTGTGCAGCAGGACGCCTCCTGAGTGCTGCTGGAGACTTTCCTTCACGCTAGTTTCTGTTTCTGTCTTTATATTTTTTTTTTCTCCTGGTTATTCAGGAGTTTAGAGATGTTTTCAGTAAAGGATTCGTGAGTCAGTCTTCAAAGGGGACCACAGCCAGGGGAAAATCATAAGCATGAATGGAAAAGTAGTGTTTTAAATTAGTGTGAAAGCTTCAGGGATGTCAGTTAGGCCCAAATCCACAAGTTGATTTAAGCCTTTTATTCCTGGTTAGGTGCCCTGCTTTCCTTGTGGAGCTAGGCATCCAAAGGGCTTTATGATAAAGCACATCCCACTTCATCCTTCCCTTGGCTTACTGGGAAACCGAGAACATCGTTTGCCTCCTTTGGTGGGGGCATGAGGGCATTTGTCTGGAGCTCCAGACAGTGGGGCTAGTCTTAGCAAGTCATCCAGCACCTCTCTGCAGTCGCTGGGGAGGGACAGGCCCTTCTGGTGAGTGAGTCATCCTCACAGAAGTTGGGTGTCTGAGATGGGTGGGATGAATCACTCCTTGGAGGTGCCAGCCTCTCTCTACTGGCTGTCAATGGAGCCTAGCCAAAGAGTTTCAACTAGGTGCCTAAGTTTTAGGCAGCCAATGGTATGGAAGGCAAATTTCACCCCCAGGAACTCTGGGTGGAATTTAAGCTGTCTGAAAATGACAGTTGTGCAAGCAATAATAAACAGTCTATAGCTCCATGTCTGGAATCTCCTTAGAAGTGGGCATGCAAATCAGTGAGATAAAAATCCAAACATTTCTGAGTTTCCTGCCCGAACTTGAAGAGAGTTTTCTTTCGGATTTGATGAAAATCCTCTTCACTCTCCAAACTATATCTATCTATCTGTCTATCTATCTGTCTATCTATCTCTCTATCTATCTCTTCTTCTGCCACACAAGCAACCTCCTTGTTTCACACAGGGATGAGGATGCAGGAGCCTTGGGCTGGTCTCAGAGCATTTCATCTTTGTACATCCCTGACTTGGCCAGGTTGGTGAGAGTTGTTGCTGGGAACCTTCTGGGAAGAGCCCAAAGATCACACTGTGGCATGATTCCTGTCTCAGTGCTGCTGATGGAAGGGCTCCAGATAAGCTGAGATGTAGATAAGCACCCCAGCTCCTGAGTGCTTATCCAAACCTTTCAACATTTATCTACCTTGACTGTACGTGACTTTGCCCTTAGCAATGGAGATTACACCCACTTCTTTCCACTTCCAGCAGAGGAGCAAGAATCTACTTGAAGACAGTAAAACACCTCAGGCTTTTAGGTTCCCACACCTTTCTTCTTTCTTTTTCAGAAACTAGTCTGATTATGTATTCACTTCTCGTTGTCGTCACTCCCTGAGGAACTGCAAGTTCATGTAGGGGTGCTAGGCAGCTTGCTACAAAGGCAAGTGGTCCTCAGCTCTCCTAGCACAGGTGGATAGACCAGGACCTGTGGGTCTCGCTCTCATCAGCATCAGTTAACAGGTTCTCTCAGGGACTGTAGGCTCATGGTACCTCCCCTTGCTTGAAGTGCCTTGATTCTACTAACTGCCTGTGAAGGGGGGAATTTAATTTATTATTTTTCGTCTTCCCTTCTAACCTTGAATGTTTTGTTGGTCTTGGAGTTTTTTCTCTCTTTCTCTTGAGTCCTTAGAGAGAAAAGAATAGAAGTGACCCCATCCATTGCTCCCTTTGGTGTCATAAAATTGCTCGAGCGCCTTGTGGCTGGGTCTCGCTCGTGCGCCCAGGGTGAAACCAGCACTTGATGTGGGGTCGGAAAGGATTTTCCCCTAAGAGACTGACAGAAGCCATTCTTTTCCTTCTGTTTTTGTGTTTCCTAAGTAGGGTAGGGTGTGGGCCACTTTCTCTGCCCAGCAGGCATTATCACCTAACAAATTACCTGTTCTTGCAGGGACTTAGGGTTTCTTCTTTCTGCCTGCAGCACATTGTATTTTTTTGTGGCTTTTGGTTTTTCAAATTAAAGTTTTTAAGTTGTTATAGATTACGTGGAAGTGTTCTGTGGCTTGTGGTGTGTAGAGTTATGTGGAGTCAAGTTTGGTGGACCTTTCTGAATAAATGTTGTTATACATTGCCTGCGAGAGGCAGCGTGTGATGAACCAGGAGATTTCTGTGTTTGAGTCCAGGAGCTCCTCAGCTTCTCCATTCCTTTGGGCACATATGAGTAAAAATGTTACTGCACTTTCTTTCAAAACCTGCCCTAATCTTTACATTTATGGGGAATTCAAGCTGTCCAGAGGTGCTGACTCACCAGGCAGCTTTAGAAGTTTGTGTTCTCTCATTTGTTATTCATAGATCAAGAACTCATTTGCAACAGTATAAGAAGCTTCAGTTTTTACCTGGAAGGTCACCTCTGAAAAGAGCCCTTTCTCCTGGCCATGTATCTCTCCCCCTCGCCTTTCTGTTAAGGAGGTCTCAGCCAAGAACAAATTTTTTTTTTTTTTTTTCCACAGAAAACTGAAATAAAAGTAGTTATACTCTAAAAAAACCCCACTTTTGTTTATTAAGAAGTAAAAAATACATATTGGGTGTCTTCTGTGTATACATATTATATGGTAAATACTAAAAAGCTTCCATTCTACACCCTCCTCCCTTTTCCTTTGCAATAAGTACTCTGGTTTCAGTCCCTTTTTTGATGAATTGGACAATTCTGATGGAAACATTTTATTTTAAACCCATGAAGTGTTAATTTTTGACAGAACCTCCACTTTTCATCAAATATATTTTGATTAAAAACATTTCAACTATCCCCACTGTCAAGACTCTAGGCACAGATGCTAATTGGTATAAATTGTGGCATGAATGTGTATGCACAGCAGCTTATTTCCTGGAATCCTTTGAAATGGCATCAGATGGAAAAACCTTTGAGCACTAGTGATGTGACCTGTATTTGACCATGGTATCTAGAACCAGTGGGTCCATGTCCCATGAGTTATTCAAGTTTGGCTGTATTTACTTTTAAAATATTGAAACAGCGTGTTGAGTAAATGAAAACTCTCACTGTCAGAATGTGCTGAAATACATGTGAATATTAGAGGCTTGGACGTACACCTTAAAAATAGTAATTTAAAGTGCAGTTGCATGTTCTGTTTTGCTTTTTCTCAGAAATAAGACCTGACGCACAGAGAGGTTAAAGAGGGAATGTGCGAAGAACATTTGCAATGATGGTATAAAAAATATGACTGTTTTTCTCCTGGACCTTGGGTTGAGTTGGAGGAGTGAGCACTCTGGAGGTTTCTAATCCAACTTCATGCTCAAAGCAGGGCTAACTTGAGTCAGGTCTGGTTGCTTAGAGCCTGGTCTTGCTGAGGTTTGGAAATCTTCAAGGAGAGATTTGACAAGGATTTCTCTGGACCCTTGTTCCAATGCTGGAACACTCTCTCTGTGACCATTTTTGTTACCTGATAGCCAGTGGCAACCTACCTTGTGCTTTTTCTGTCCGTTGCCTTTTGTCACTTTTTCCAGGCACCTCTGCAAAGAGCTTGATTCCATCTTGTCTGTAACCCCTTTCTAGACTGTAGTTAGCTCTCTCCCCTTGCCTTTGCTTCTGAGTACTCAGCTAAGAAATATTTTTTAAAATCTCACTGAAGTACCTTGTATTGGTCTAAAAAAAAAAAAAAAGTAAAAACCAAACACAGCTTATTAAACAGCACTGGGAGTTTTATCCGTGATTTCCAAGAGAGCAGAGTTAGCCCAATAGTAAATCCTTTCATGAGTCCATTCCTTCATGTTTTTAATGTACTTTCCAAACTGAAAAAAAGGTTAAATGCTCCTTAATAGTCACCGTAAACAAACAGTTCTGACCTCTCTAGACCATGACCTCTAAGGGTAATATCTGCAAAACAGAACTGTCTGACAGGAGATGGTAGGTGTTGGTAAACATCAGTGGTCAGTTGGCTGTAGAGACATTGGCCACGTCTCTTTGACAATTTTGGTTTCATGGAACTCGCTTAAGTTACTGTCTTACAAATGACAATAAAATGAGAGCTTTTGGAAGTCAGCTGTCCCCTTCTTCTGAGGACGAACTTGCAGAAACCAAACACAAGCTTGGGGCTGTGCATGGAAAATATGTATGGCCTTCATGCACTTGTGAGATGGCTTCAGCAAGGGGAACCTAACCAGCCCAGCCAGACACTTGCACAGATGTGGGAGGTTGGTGGGTGGGGATGTTTACCTGCCTGGCATATGGTACTGCAGCATGTCTCCACTTTCCCGTCTGTAGATATTCTCTGCAGACTTCACCCTTCTCCCCTGAGTGCTCAGGAGCATTTCCTCTGCTGGTATATGTGCCTGTAAGCCCCAAGAAAACCAGCTGGAGACTAATATTTCCCATTGTCTTTCCATGGGGTAAGAGCAACTCTTTCCTAGGTATAAAATTATGAGCATTGAGGAGTGCTTAGATAGAGAAGCTAAAAATGGCCTCCTCAACTGCAGCTGGATGGTGGTCAGAAGGATCTATTTTTACTTGACTTGGGTTTGCGCAGAGGCATCCATGCATGACTTTCTGTTGTTCCTGGAGTCTTTCAAGCATGTGGTAAATAGAGTTTCAATGAGTTGGAACCTATTGCTTCAGGAAATGTTGTTACAAATTGTTTTTCCACTGCAGTACATTGAGGATTTTTCATGCCACCCCCAGCATATGCTCTGAAATCCAAGTGGTCTCCAGAAGGGAGTGGCCAAGAGGTTTTGAGGCGATGTGAAACTCATTAGGCTTGCAGAAAAAGTGGTAAAAGCATCACAGAAACATCAGAGTGTAGAAAAGCAGGAGCTATTACTCAGAATGCAGCGAAACCATGTTTCTTTAACTAGATTAGTTTACATCTTGTGGTATATAAAAAGAAATAAAAATTACTTAGATTGCAGTAAGCCATGTTTTTCCAACTAAATAGATTGCCTTTTTTTTTGTGACGAGGGGTGGGAGAAATGTTGATTTAAGAGACTGTTGGGTTTTTTTCAGTCCCACTTGCCAGGCTGGATTTCTGATGCCTGTATTGTTTACTGATAGCCTTTGGCTACAGCTGTCTTTGGGGCAATTTTTTGGGCTAGCTCTTTTCGTTAGATGCTTATGTACTGAAGTTGCCCATGAACACCTATGTGTAAAGCATATTTTTCTTTAGCCATTGCTCTTCATCCATTACAGTTGTTCTCCATCTCCCTCGAACTTTGGCCTCACAGAACCCTTTCTGTTACGTAGGGCATCTTTTGACCATGAGATCCTTTCTCCTCCACATCAAGTATTCGCATTTATTTTTCCTGTAAAAATTTTGTGTGTGTTTCAAGGATCTCTTTCACACTGTGCAGCCTTTATGATGTTAAGGTCTCATCCAG
The DNA here is from genome assembly GCF_000691845.1 of Merops nubicus. Taxonomy (NCBI): domain Eukaryota; kingdom Metazoa; phylum Chordata; class Aves; order Coraciiformes; family Meropidae; genus Merops; species Merops nubicus. The sequence goes on from NW_008628869.1 coordinate 41,049, forward strand.
TTTTCCTCAGAAATTACAGAAAACCCCAACTACTCTGTATAGGCAGAGATCCAAGGATTCCAGTGTGTTTTCCATTTGTACTAGCTGGCAGATCTCATTGAGTGAGTTGAAAACATGAGAAATTGAGCTGACTGCCCAGCACTGCAAACTATCATAGGTAGGACAATATGATGGAAAAGAGGGATGAATTTGGTGCATATGGGAGATGTGTGGAGAGCCTGAACAAAAACAGTGTCTTTACTCCATGGAAAACTTTTAAATCCACAGGGCTGGGATAGGATTTGAAGGATGAGATCAAGGCATCAGACTTTTGATTTTTTTTTTTTTTTTTTAATAAATCTCCAACTTCTGCTGGACTAAAGCATCCACTGGCTTTTGTGGCATCACGCTTGTGGCCTGGGTTTGGAGGAAAGCAGTTAGTGGACTGTTGGAGAATTACGGTTTTGATTCAGATAATGCTCTTATGTTAATTGAGCACTGTAGAAATCCTTCCTTTTTCCTCTGAAGCAGCTGATACTGCCTGTGACGAGATACTGCATTTAGAGGCACCACTGTTGTCATGTTACCTGTCAATTCCTGTGTTTCCATAGGTTAGAAAAAAACCCACAGTCCTCTCCTACAGTGTATGCAGACTCAGAAGTAATCACCTCTTGGCAAATTGTGGTGCCTCAAAATTGTTCTTGGTAGCTTGTGGAAATGCTGTGTTCAGCTTCATATAGGCAAGGTATGCGCTGCCCATGAGCATCTGTTGGACTCACTAAGATGGGTAGAGACTAGACAAATTCATGGAACTCAGGAAAGCGAGTGCTTGGCTTGTACCTGAAATTAAGAGCAGGCAGAGTGAACCTGTCCCAGCAAGGTATCTCTGTGTGGATGAAATAATTAAACCAAGCAGAACAATATATCTACCTTGAAAGCCTGCGAGAGTCAAATCGAAAGCAGATGGAAGGCATTTAGAAGAAATTCAGGCTGGCTGAATTGCGTTCAGGCAGATGAAAGACTTTGCTAAAGAATATATCTTCCACTTAACACGGAGAGGAAGTCCTACAACTCATGTGGGCTTCAAGTGATGACATATGGTTCAAGTATCGTGGTCCTCTTCTGAGAGAACAGCACAAAGGCTTGTCACCACCCCGGTGAAACATTCAGAAGGCTGCGACAGGGCTGAGCCCGTTCTCCTGAAGCAGAAAGCAGAGCCAAGCTCTCTGATGACAAGAGACGAACAGAACTGTTGGTTTTGTGTTCTTTTCTTTTTTCAAGGAAAACATCTTGTAATTAGAAGCCTTGAACCCCTCACCAGTAAAGGATTTGTCCTTATAGTGCAAGGATACGGGGCAGGTATTTCAGCTTACAGAAATCTGTCGATCATCTCCAAGGTTCATGAGGGAAGAATTGGCCATGGACCTCTTCAGATGCCTGTTTCTTAGTGTGAAACCTCCTTCAGAAATGCACACAGCAAAATAAACCACATCTGTGAGAAGGTCTTTTTTCTTTTATGCGTTGCTTTTGTGAGGCTGTAATAGGTACTTGTCCTCTTCTTACAGCTGTAGGTGAACTCTTCTGAGTGTGTGAACCACTTTTGGGTTTGCTGTGATTATCAGCAAGTCTCTTTGTTCAAATAGGATAAAGTCTGTGACAGTTGTGAGATGCTTGTGGATAACCACTTCCAGATTTGAACTGACGCCTGCCGGTGTTGAAGTTTGAGCGAAAATGTGACAGTTGTCTCATCATGGTGCAGAATCACAGCATATGAGTCATGAGGTGTACCCATTGAAAAGTCTTGACTTTCAAAGATAAAATGAAACCCAAAACTACCTGTAATCAAGCCTCTCCCCCCATTATTCCTGGCTTTAATTACTAAGGAGGAAATTTTAAGTACACGTAAGGCAATTGAGGGTGTCTGTTAAGTCACCCAAAGAATAAACAGGGAAATTAATTAAAATAAAATGATTCATGATAAATTATTCTCCCAGCTACATTCATAATGATGTGAGAAATATTCCAAATACTACTAGAAAATCACTCCCTCCTTCCCTAGTATTTCTGGCACCTCTAGAAACAGCAAGTGCTGAAACTCCCACGTGAGGGATGTTTCCTGTGAGCTGCACTGCCAGATTGTACCTGTATTTTTGGATAAGTATTTGAACATTTGCCTGCTTGTGGAAAAAGAGCCCAAAGCCTGAACTTTTCAGAGGGTAGCTGTTACCAGGTGGATCCCCACATTTCTGTGCTGGGGCCAACCACAAGTGGTTAATAGGAAGAAATGTGAAGCAATGCCTAGAAAAGGTGAAATGTGAGCTAAGGCAGTCACTCAGGATGGGGCCTCGGAGAACCATGATGGGATTGTTGCTACCCTGCTCAACTCCTGGAGATCAGGAGTCCTTGCATTGAGTTGACCTCTGGCTTTTTTATAGGGCAGTGACTTCTTCCTTTCCCATTGAGCTTTCAGCTGCACAACACAGCCCATCACATCCAGTCCTTCTGCTTGCTCATTATAAAAAAGAAAACATGCCTTCCCCCCCCCCCAAAAAAAAAAACCAGCACCCCTCACCCATCGGGTAACTGTTAGGGGCTCCTAAGGTGCTCTGAGTGAGTGTGTGTGTGTGTGCATGTGTGTCTGTCTGTCTGTTACACATGTGTTTAATTCACATATTTTCTACTGGAAGGGATGTGAAAGTGTGAGTTTAGAATTTGAAACAGAATGTTTGGGGTTATAAAAATTTAGCTTGGCTCAGAAAGGCTGTGTGTAAGCAGAGACTTAATTGACTTCTGCTGCCTCCGATGGGTCTCTGCCAGTCATTCAGGCTAGATCGACGGGCTGTCACGTAATCTCTGCATTGGGGGAGCTGGACCAACAGTTCCATAGACTGGGCATTTATTTTAGGCATCCCAAGGGGATCCTGGAGGGCCAGCCCCCAGGTCTGTAGCCTCTCCTGGGACATTCTTTGTGAGACAGATGTTCACCTGCTCTGCCTTTGTGACTTCGTTGTCACTGCTCAATCTGCAGCCCTTGCTTTGCCTTTTACTTTTGCTGTTGTGTATTTCTCAAAGTGCTAAATAATCACTCTGCATCAGTGGTAGAAGTTCCTGACGAGCATTTGCAGTGCTGCTGGAGGTGGAAAACAGTACTTGGTAACTTTACATTGACTTAAGCAACGAAAAGGAATTCAGAAGAGAAGCCTGATGAGTAATCTTTTGTTGAATTCGTACACAAGTTTTATAATATCCCAGAACTATTTAGCAATACCTTTCCCAAGTCTTTTTCTGGTGGTCAGCATGTCCTCAAGCTCCTCAGACCTTCTGGTCCTGCATCAGTACTGTGAGACTCCTAAATCCTTCAGAATGTGTATAAGAAGTAGTTTCAAGCCAAGCTTGAGGTCTGGGCTGGGCTATGTATCTTGAGAGGAATCCCTCCAAGTTTACTGAAGCAGTTTCCCCATTCACTGAAACACAGTATTCAGTGAAAAACAATGTTCCACCAAAACACTGAAGGGAAGTTTTATTCTCTTCATTTGTTTAAGGCCAGGGATTTGGCCTGGGAATTCTGGTTATTGAAATATCCAAGGAAAGTCTGTCTGGCCCCATCTTTGTAGTATCTGAACTCCTTCCAAGCTTTTGAGGGTGGGGTTGCAAACCCGGTCTTCTCAGGCCCTTACTAATTTCTCACCCTACAAGTGGCATGACTGTTTTTTTTTGCTGTGTCTTCACTGGCATAATAATGTTTCTACCCAGTGGTAACTCACACGTTGTAGATATGTTCAATAAAAACAGAGCAGTGCAACTCCCCAGGATCAGACAGGGACACTGAGAATACAGAACTCACCATCTCACAGAGGAAATTGGCAAAGAACCTGGTCTTAGGTTAGGGCTTTTCATCATGTATTATCTATTAAAAATCTCAAAGCACCTTAATATAGTGTCACGGTCTGTTGAAGGGTAAAATTTTTATCGTTGTTATCCCATGTTGTGGGGGAAATCTTACTTGGTACACAGCACTTCTAAACTACATGTGAAAAACGTATCATGTACGTGTGAAGAAGTGATCAGAGGGAAGCAGAAGGCAGAACTTCCATACTTCATCTTGAACATGGCAAAAGCTCGTGCCATCTTTGCTGGGAGTACAGATGACAAAAAAAAAAAAATGTTCCTTTAGTTACTGTGGAAGTTATTGTATCATTTTTATTTACTCTAAAAAGTTGCTATTTAAATTAAGGAATTGTTTTGGTTTTCATTTTATCTTTTCAGTTAAAAAAAGGCCTTCTACTTTCTTTTCTTTTAAAATAATTTAATTTCTAAAGATGAAAGCCCAACCATTTTCTTTTAGAAAATTTGTTTTTCTTTACTGATTTTAATTGTCACAGTATCTGTTTGAAACTGTACGAGTTTTTGATGAGAAATGCCCCTTTCCATTGCAATATTTCGGTGATAATGCATTGCCTAGCTCCTCTGTCGCTCACCTCTCTTTGTGCCAGCTGTAATTTAGTGATCACAGGATTGCTACGTAGCTTCTATCTGGCTTCTTCTGATGGGATGTGGTTTTTCTTTTCAAGCTACTAGAGGAGTTTGATGCTCAGTTTCTGTGAAAGTAATGAGAAAAATGTGGACTTTGAAAAGCACAAACACCCGTTTCCCTGCACTTTATTTTGACACTTGGTGGGAGGGGTGCAGCTTTGATTTACTTCTGCTGGAAAGGTGCTTATGTTGCATGAAGAGGGCTTCCCGATCTAGAATTGGACAAGGACAGCCAAAACAACTGTAGGAAAAGAAAAATCTGCTTGCTCAGGAAATGAGGAGACATTCATGTCTCACTTCACTAGTTAATAAGGACATTTTTGGTGCATTCCAGCAGGGAAATCCTCTCTTGCAAACATGAATTTCAGGCAAGGTTCCTCAGGGTCCTATGAACCTCTCAGCAAACCTGAGTCCATTTGGACATGTGAATGCTGGAATGAGCTTGACCTGCAGTTGGCCTGGAATGAGTTACGTCTCCAGCTGGAAAGCATGCAAAGTGGTTCATATGGCTAGATATGACCCTAATCCCAGCAGGATTGCTTAGGCTGGAGAGGTGAATGTTTCCTCCAACCACCTTCCAGTGTTTCCCAGAGCTCATCCATCACTGTTTAGGCAATAACAGCTCTTAATGCGGTAAATTAGTGACCTTAATGAAGAACAGAGGTTCCGTTTGATATCATTTGATACAATTAGAGTTGGTACAAGTCAGTTTGATTAATTTGACTGAATTTAACCAGAGTTAACCTCCCTTGGAGGTTGCAGTGATAAATCAGAGGAATAGGTGATCCTGTTCGTGCAGTTCCCCAGGTCAGGAAGGTGAGAGTGGGTAAACTTGACTTGCCCATGGTGGAAGTCAGCAAGTGTGCATTTATACTGCGTTGGAGCACTAGATCTCTTCTGATCCTCTGCGTGACTTTTCTATGAGTACCTGCGCTGTCTGGGAGTGGAACCCAAGCCCACCTGCATCTTCAAGTGGAGACAGAGCAAATAGTAAGTGTGACCACGTTTAAAGTGTCACAGGTCCCTGAGGTAAGTGAAGGTGCAGGTGGCCAGCATGGAGTGCAACAGAGGCAGGGCTGAAGCTATCTGGGAGCCAGTGTAGGAAACGTAGGCTAAAAGGAACGGTCATCAGGAAATAAATCTGGAAGTTATTCTTGAAACAGCCCAGGGCAAAGCTGCAGAACAGAAACGGCTGCTGACCTCCCAGGGTAAAGTATGAGGGCTGGAATGAGTAGGCAGAAGAAAATGCATCGTTTGGGGGCCAGAAACTTGTGTTTGCTCTGCCTTATAATGTGAGGAGAAGGGTTACATTTGATTAAAATAGAAAGGTGATGAAAGGAAATGCTAATAAAAGCACTCTTCTACCCAGGGTATGTAATTAAAAAGGGGAGCTCATTGCTTCAAGGTGCCTTTGAGATCAGGAACGTAGCAGGAATTAAAAATAAACAAGAGCAAAACCCCCAAACCTGTGCTATTTCCATGGATAACAGGAATATCCAGTTTTGTCAACAGATTTGCTTCACTGCGGAAATTCACCTCTGAGTCGTCAGGGTTAATACTCCACCTCTCTGAGAAGGATACTCCAAGTGCTTACTGCTCTCAGCTTTCCTCTGGAAGTGCTGGCATCACCAGGAGCCAGGCACAGGGCTAGGCTGACTACTGAGGTGATGCAGTATCCCCGGGTGATGCTTTCAAGGCGTCTGGCTCTCAATCCGTCCTCCTAGGGAACATTGTTCTGACCGGGGGCCGCTGGACCACAGACAAACGTTATTGCTTTTGGAAGCGGTTGTCTGGGATAATGAGGTGATAGACAGTCTCCGTGAGGAATGCTTAAAGGATGTTAATCTCACCTAGCGAGAAGGGACTGCAGAGCCGTGGCATGTACCACGTAATTAAACAGCTCGGTGCTACAGGATATTGTGGGGGCCAAGAGTATAGATGGATCTGAGAGGGGAGGAGACACGTTCGTGGAAGGTAGGTCCGTGAGTAGCTCCTAGTCCTGATGCGACCTCCAGTTCAGGCAATCCTTGAATTGATGATTTCCAGACACCAGGAGGATGTGCCACGGAAAGTGACTCTTTTCTATGTCACTTTTTCTTTTATACTCTTTTCAGTCACTGTGGAAGACAGAACTAGGTGGATGTAGACTCTTGACTCTTCTTTTGTTTTTATCTTTATATACTTAAGAGGACTTAGAAATTCCTGAAGGGCAGATGAGTCACGTTGGCAAGGGGTTCAGAAATCGGAGGATAGTCTGGAAACTCTGGGAAGCTAGATGGGAATAAGGCAGATGCAGTGTGCTCAAAGAGCGTTTAAGCATATGGAATAAGTTACTGGGGAATGACAAGAGATGTAAAGACATTATGCTAAGACTTTAAGATGATACTTTAAGGCGATACGTTCTGAGTTCAAGGGACACCTCCGTCTCCCTTTCGAGGAGGGGCTTGGGAAAAGAGCAGCCTTAAGGAAAGGAGCGGGATTAAGAAGATTGCTGGGAAATGGCAGGCAGATCGTGCTGCATGCCCTTTCCCTGTTCCTAAAATTTCTACCGTCCTCATGAGAGGAAGAGAAAATAAACGGAGGAATGGTAACGCTCGGGGTTACACAATCGGGGTCGGAGGCTGCTGACCCTGCCGCTAATGGTTTTTAGCTGCCCCTTGTTTGCCTTACACATTATCCAGCAGTTGCCAAACAATTCGGTCCCGATATGCAGGAAATTACTTGAGAGCTATATTTAGCAAGATGAGCCCATATCTTGATTTGGCTGGAAGCTGTGACAGATTGAATTAATCTAGGGGAAAGATGGAGTGTGGGGGGTCCCGGCAGAACGTTTTCCCCCAAGTTTCCTGAGGTCCTCTGACCTCCCTGGGGTTTCTGTTGTGACCCAGTCTGAGGAGGGTTGTCATAGGGAAGGCTGAAGAAAAGGGGGCTTGTTGGTTCCCGGTGCTGTGTGTTGCAGCACAGCCCAAGGTAGCTGGTCCTGTCTCTGCTGCACAGCGAGGATGGCCGCGGTGCGGGTGAATCCTCCAGAGGGGCTGCAGGGTGGGCTCCATCGTTCTGTGGTGGCCCTGAGGCTGCAGTCTCAGCCAGCTCTTCTGCCTGTGGCTGGATGTGATCTGCTTGTCAGGCATCAAGCTTCCCAGAATTCTCCTACCTCAAGCTGCCTCATGAGCTTCCTGGCTCTCACACAACTCTGGCCGCTCAGCCTCTTTCCCACCAGAAGCTAGGATTAGGAGGCAAGATGGAGGGTCCTCCTCTGGGTGATCAGCATTCAGAAAAACATGGCTAGAGGTCACATCATCCAAGAGCAGTCCTTGCCCCTCCTTGTCCCACTTGATGGTACACCAGGCAGGTCCTCTGTCATGGGGCAAGCCATGGCACTGGCTCAGCCCCAGGAGAGAAGAGACACACAAGGCTTGACTTCTACATGTAGAGGGTGTCTCTCTGGGTTCTCACCTCTCTGAAGCTGTTAGAAGGCTGGGAGGCTTTCCCTGAGATTACTTGCCCTTTGTGCAGTGGTCTCCTTGGAGGTGTGTGGGGAGTTGTTTGTGGTGGCCCTGATTCACAGCGTGCAAAACCAGATTGGTTTTGGATCAGACCCCATGAGGGGTTTCTGCTGTATGTCAGTGCAGAGGAGGTTGCTGCGCTGTGGGTATGTCTGCAGCAAAGCCCCTGAGGCCTTGCACAGCATCCTCCACCATGCAGAAACATGTTCCTGTCCTTGGAGCCAGACCTAAGGAGGAGGGCAGTGTGGGGTTCCTCCTGGTCAGCAGCTTCTCTCATCTGGGGCAAGTATGTGACTATCTTTGCTGTATTCAGGTCTGAGAGCTTGTGAGCTGTTCAGGCTGCAGGAGGTGGTTGTCTTCAATTAGTATTCAGTATTCGTATGTGGTATTTAAGCAAGTGCTGAGTTCAAAGACAAACCCAAACTTGGGTGTTCTTGTGAATCAAGGCTATCCTGCCTACTTTTATTCTTACCAAATTAATTGATGACATGCTTTATAAATGTTGTCCCAGCATTTGGGCTTCTGACATCTGTGCTGGAAGAACTAGTAATATCAACTAGTGATGGAACAAGAGGGAATGGCCTCAAGCTGCTCCGAGGGAGGTTTGGGCTCGACATTAGGAAGAACTTTTTCATTGAAAGGGTTGTCAGGCATTGTAGTGTGCTGCCCAGGGAGGTGGTTGATTCATCATCCCTGCATGTGTTTAAAAGCCACATAGATGTGGTGCTTGGGGATATGGCTTAGAGGTGGACCTGGCAGCGCAGGGTTGACGGTTGGACTCGACGATCTTAGCGGTGTTTTCCAACAAATCACTTTCCCAAAGTGATTCTGTGATTCTTGATCTGCCCTTCCAAGCTGGCCAGGAGTTCTTCCTGGGAGGCGACGGAGGCGTTCGGTGCAGTCGTGGCATTTTGAAAGCTGGCAGTGCTAGAACACGGATGGCTATTGGCACGCCTCTGACGCCAGCTCACAGAGAGCCAGTCTCGCCTCCCATTGTCGAAAACATACCCTCAGTTTCAGCATTCATCACCATTTGTCTCCTGTAATTGCATTTTCCTGAGTACTAGAAATTAAATCAGCAGTGACAGAATATTTATGGCTCAGAAATATTCTGGATGATTTCTAGAGAAGCTGTTTCCAGTTTGGTTATTTATGTTCTTTTAGCGTGGATTTTATAGTGGGAATGGGGAACTAAACAGCAAAAACCATATGAAACATGCTGAGTGATTTCCTCCTTGAGCCAAACATATATTTACTATAGGCAAAGGGATGCTGGTGTGGGCGCCCGCAGCGCAGAGCATCCAGACCATGCGTCAGCTCCCACTGTCAAGTCTGAAGAAAGGTTCAGGCTGGTTGCTGAGCTCACCTGGCATGTTTTTTTCCTCTGGAGGTTGCCATCAGTCCCTGGAGAAAGCCTGGGGCTGCTCTGGGAGGAAAGGTTTGGACTTGCGTGGGTGGAGCCCTTTGATCTGCTCCCTGCCGTCAGCCTCACTCACGTATAGGCGTTGCAGATGAAGCTTGTCAGGGGGAGCACCATGGAGCCAGGCTTTGCCTCGCTAGTCAGGGTGAAAACTGAAATGTCTAAATTTCCAGTGAAACAAAAAATTGGAGGAATGCGTTCAGGAAATTAAGAAGTGAACTTGTCAGGTCTGTTTCCGTGACATCAAATTGTTTGACTGACTCGCCTCTAGCACTGTCCCATTCTCTTCTTGTCCATAAGGCAGTGGAAATAAAGGACTTTGGTTTTGCTGAAATCAAAGATTCTGATAAATTGCCTTGCTAGAAATTTTGCCAGTATCAGCATACTTCTGTGAAACGTTCTTGTATCGGTATTTGCTCATATAAAACGGTTCCTTATGGAAACCCTCCTTTTCTCGCTGATAAGATCTTTTTTACAATTCCTATCCTGGTCTCAGCTCTAGCCTCCCTGTGTTACTGTAAATTTTTATCACAAGCTATAAATAAATAGTAATCACGTACAGAAGGAGTCTTGATCAAGCAAGGGTGCGTCGTGATCTAGGCACAACGATGACGTATTGAACTGATGACCCTGTTACTGATTTGCATGTCGCTTAGGTCAGGGTTAGAGAGCAGCCTTCCTGCAGGATCCCCAAATTTTCTACGTGGCCATACATCTCATCCCCCTCAGTGGGTGACAAGGGAGGTGAATCTTTGTAATGCCCCGAAAATGGGCTGTTCTTGCCTGGCAGGGCCACAAAGGTGGTGGAACCACAGCAGTGACTCAGAAAATGAGGCAAAACTATTTATTGGCTCTTCCAAAAGGCAATCAATAAGCATGGTGGATAAAGGCATGTGGTTGAACACCTGTTGCCCTACTTGCAATCTTAGGCTGAAAATGTGGCACTACTTAATCCTAATAATCTTCATAAAAAAATGAGTGGAAGAGAGTTGGAAAGTAAGACAGAAGAAGAAAGAAAGATAGGAGAAAGTAAAGAGAAATGAAAAGGTACCACCTGTGGATCCAGCAGCACTGTCTTGAGTCAAGGTTCTGGTCCAGAGGTGGTGGGTCAACGCCAGTTCTTTTATGTCTTGAGTTTTTATAGAGATTGGTCCTCTGGGGAGGTGTCTGAGTTGCTGGGTGGCCTCTTAAATTGCACATGCGTATTGTTGACATGACTCTAATCTGGATTAGACGCTGGATTAGATGGGGGTTCAGGACCTCAGGCAGTGTACAGCTGTGAAGTTTGACTGTGGCATCTTTGTGCTATCATCTCTAAAGACCAAAATAAATCACTGCATCCATGCTGCTTTTCCATTTTTGCTCTGGTTAGCTTTTACAGCTAGAGCTGACTTTGAAAAGGCCTAAATTGCTACTCCTGAGACACTGTCAAGGAATTCTGTGCAACAAACGGCACATAAAATAAAAAGTAAAAAGGAGAACCTTTGCCTTTAATGGTGCAAGGGTTTCCTCAGGCATTGCAGGCAGCCTCCCTTCCTGTCGGGACGGCTGGCTGCAGCCAAGGAGATAACGGCGTGTCTCTTTATGGGATGCTCCGGACCACAGGTGGAGAGCCCAGTTCAAAGTGCAGGTCACTGAGCTCCTGTAAATTGCTCCTGACATCGCCGATAAACCCCATGCTCTCCCTTCCTCCCTGTGCCTTCTTTTAGTAAGGGGAAAGGGCTGGTAGTAAAGATACTGTTTTTCCACTTCAGTCAATACTTCTGATGTTTAAAGCTGCTTTAATGTTGATTAAAACCGCTCCCAAATGTAATTGCAAGAATTGCACAACTTTTTATGATTGTCTGTAGGCATAATGGAACAGTCAAAACCGGCACCGTGATGGAGGGCTGGTGTGTCCAGCACAGGGCTCTCCCCCTGCAGAGGAGCAAGACCAGGCCTAGGGTCCCCCAGCGCCCCAGTAGAGATCAGAAGTATGGGGGCAAAGAGATTGTTTCCTGGAAAAAGACATTTCTGAGAGTGTTTGGAAGTCTGTGCCGAGCGGTGACGTCCCTGCCCTGCCCTGGCACGTTCCACAGCTGGGAAAACGTCCTGTTTTAATCTTTGTGGAGAGAAACGTTTAGATTTCTTACTTCAATGTAAAGTTAATTCTGAAATTTTTTGAAAGGTGTGTATACCTACTTGTCTGTAAAAGGGTTTTGTTTAGGAGATGGAAAGTCTGAGAAATGAAGTGAGACACTCGAGTTTGAGAATCCTGAAAGAAAAGCTTTTACTCAACTAAATCTAAGAAAACTGGAAGGAAAAAGCAGAAGACTTCTCAAGGCAACCTAAAGCAGTATTTATTTCCCATTACTGCTGACAATGGCTTAAAAAAAACTGAGGTCAACTATTCACCCACATTGGGATGAGCTATTTGCTTTCCTTGTCTTCAACTCCTGCAATTACAGATCTGTTTCCTGAAGAACATCTCTGAAGGTCCTTTCACATCACGCTGTGAGGATACATCTGAGCATTTCACAATATTTTCATCAGAACGCACTCACAGGGAAGTGCTGATACCTCTATTGTTTCAATGGGAAAATCATGAGAGACTGATTTATCTCATCTAATTTTAGTTGTCTAAAAATTAGACGTCTTGTCTAAGCTGCTTGTCTAAAGCCACATTGTAGTTGATTTTCTCCCACTGTTAGATCTTCTCATTGAGGCTGTGGAATGTGGGCAGGGAGGCTGTTTCTGCCTCTAGGAAATTTCTGAGCTGTATTACCAAGGGAAGAAGAAAAGACAGGAACTGATTTATTTTTTCTGTGGTACCGCAGTGCTCCAAGTGTCTTCTGAGATGTGAATTTGGACTTTGTGCTGCAGCTGTGAGAAATGCTGCTCCTCTGGCCATCTGCTTTTAGTGGATGTATGGTTAATGAAGCTGGGGAGTCACGAGCTCTGGAAGGGAAGCCATCCAGTTACCATCTGCATGAAACTTTGGCTGGGAGACATTTGCTAAGGTGACCAATAGGCCAGAGAGGCTCAGATGGACCTTTGTCCATGACTACATCTAAGAGAGGGATTGCGTACAGATGCACAAGCCTTGAAATGTTTAAACTCAGCAATTAGAGCAGGTGGCAAGACCTTTGAGGGGAGTGGTTCCACCTGTGATGTTAAGCTCCATTGGGATTTCTTTGCAGTCCGCGTCCATGCTTCAAGGACTGTCATTCAGCTCCAAATGCACTCCAGGAGCTACAAAAGAACCACTGTCCTCTGCTTAATCTGTGGATTGTACGTCTCTGTTGTGCCTGGCTGAAGTATGGTACACACAGCTCTAATAGAAGCAATTAATGTCAGTCAAATGATACCTCCTCCCATACACAATTTGAACTAACACAGCCATCTTAATTGCCCAAGTTTCGTTACTTTCGAAAGTCCATTCCACTTAATGATGCCTTTTCTAACACTGAAAGCTTGTTGTAGCAATCCTGTTTCTACCATAAATAATTTTCAGCAGCAGTTCTCTCTCCCCTGCTCCCTTTCAGTCCTTTAAATTTTGCTTCCTTCCTCCCCAAGCTATGCACGGACCAGTTGGCTCCAGCCAGGACTAATTTCCTTAGTTGTCCTAGTGAAGCACTCACATAAAGGCTCTGACATTTGACAGGGGGATATTGTTCTGGTTGTGTCAGTAAAGCTTCTGAGTTGTACAACAGGGTTTGGAAATTATCTTCTTAGCTCAGGAGGACGTCCCAAGAAAGGAAAAGTGACTTGGCACACAAGGAAACTGCAATTGCTCCATCACATTAAAGCTGAGACAAAATGTTTCTTTTTCAAGAGCTTTAAAATAGTCCCTAATGTAAAAGCTTAGCAGCTGCAGCAACACAGAGCCCGAATAATTTCCATGTATTTGCTTCAGCAATACGGAGCCCGAATAATTTCCACGTATTTATGGATGTGTGTGTGCCTACATGGGTGTGGATTTTTTTTTCCAATCCATTTGTGCCAGTGCTGTAATAAGCAGCACAACCTCACATGTTGTCAGGTTGACACTGATTTATTTGTCACTCAGGTGTGAAGAACAACCCATTGGGTTATGTCAGTCTGAAGTGGGCCGTCTGATCTCAATTCCAGCTCCCAACAATTAATGCATTACACGCAATTTCGGCACAATACCCTCCTTACGGCCTATTATGCTTATCATCAGACCATGAAGTATTGGTTACAGCAAGCCAAAATCTGTCAGATACCCCTGGATTTCTCTAGTGTTCTTGAAACTGAGTTAGAAAGAAAATGTTTCTTTTGTGAGCAGGAAACTGAAGCTTTGAAGCCCTTGAACACACATGGTCAGCCTGTGAAATCAAGCCTCAGTTCTCCTTGCCAAACTGGCTGTAATGGATTTCAGAAAGATATCAATTTTCCAACACCAAATTAGGAGAAGAATGGTGTATTCTGTGCAATGGATGGAAACAGGTGGGCATCTAGGTGTAAGATAGGAGTCTAAGATAGGAATCACAAGGGAATTGGCTAATTCTTTTAGGTATGGGAATGCAGAAGTTTCTAGGCAAGACATAGTTCTTATTGTATTCAGGGAAAAGGTGATTCTTGGCTTAAATATGCACATTAAGTAAAATATAAAAGGAGTGCATGCTGACATCATGGGCCAGGAGGAATGAGGAGTGAGCACCATGACTGGGAGAGCTGAGAAGAAGGGTGTGGGTGGGTTCAACATCTCTGTGTTTCCTAAGAGCTAGGGTGGGCTGCTTTGGCTTGGTCAAAACCCACACTAGATGCTTCCATCCTGACAAAGGCATTTTTCCTGAAAGCCCCTTCTTGGATGTATGTGTATATATATGTGTATGTGTATATATATACTTTTTATCCTACACTTGCTTTTGGAATTTCTGGGAACTCGTAAACTAAAAAGTCCTGATTTATGGGTCTTCAAGTTCAGTCCTCTCTGAACTTCTTAGGTAAAATGTTCTCTATATGCTACAGCATTATAATATTGTTGTTTCCCACGTTTCATACCAGGAAATAAAGAAGAATCTTACAAGCTCTTACCCTGTGCTTGTTTTGGGAGCATATAAGTGATCCTGTGGTTATAAGGGAAAGATTAAAGTATGGGCAGTAGGCAGGAATGTCCATACGATTTTAACGGAATGGATGGAAAGCAGGTAGGTGATGATGTCCTGCGAGCTTGTGGTGCAGAAGCAGTCCATCTTTGTCTCTTAAAGCAAATCTGAAGAACCAGACACCTGTCTTTCCAGTCATCTGCTGATGTGCCGGCATCGTGCTGCTGGCTGTCATTAAAGGAGCTGAATGCTCGCGTAGGAGAGCAGTGACAAAGTGCCTGCTGCACTCCATGTGAATTCATGGCTCTCTGATGAGATACTTTTACCTGCAGGAGCTTTTTACCTGAATTTCCCTTGCATGTGGAGGAGCCCAAATGTGGTAACAGCTCTCACATACAGTGTTTAATCTCTCTGTCCTTCAAAAAATTAACTAGGAAATGGCTTTGAGAAATGGTTTTGTTTTCTCTTTGTTTGGTGTTTTCTTTCCAAAAGGAGGCTGAAGATTTAAACCCTTTGATGGATCCCATTCTGTATGGGACAAAATATACTTCAGAAGAGCATACGTTCACTTTATAAATGTGTATTTTTTAGTATCTCCACATATAAGAAGGGAAGATAAAATTTCTGAAATGACTGGCCCGTTCAGTAAGGGATGAAAGAGTGAACTTACCAGAGCAAAGGCTTTTGTCTTTTGAAGAAATTATGTGCTATGCTTTGGTTAATAGGTCTTGAATGGATGATTCCCATGAGAAGGTGCTCTTTTGCTTGATTGCTAGCATTGCACTGAAGAGATCCAAAATTCGCTTCTGTGGTTTTGTATTCCTGATGTGCTCACCAGTTCTATCTTAGCAAATACAAGCGGTGAAGAGGAACAGCTGTCGGACCAGAATTCAGTCCTGGTATACCAAAGCTTCTCGAGTCTGCAAAAGAGAGAGTTTTAGGGAATGTATTTTTTTTGTTAGTCAACCATTTTCAGAATTGATCAGTGCTTTTAGGTCATATTTTGAAACTGTCTTAAAAAATCCAGATACTCAGGGTACTACCTACTTTCAGTGTATATTGCTCACGAGATGCTTGGGTTTTATTGCTTCACTGAGGTAAAAAATACCTAAGTAAGCTATATGTTGTTTGAAGTTTGAGTTATATGCATAGTGAATATCAGGAAGGGAATAGTTGGATGTCTGTTTCCATGTCTTCCATCCTCCTGTAGCACAAACTCCTCAGTCACGCTATGATTTCTCCTCAGCAGTGTTGATGGCAGCAGGGAAGTGTAATCCTCACTGTATACCAATAGGCACCATCTAACCCTAGAGTGACAGAATAATTTCAGTTGGAATGCACCTCTGGAGGTCGTCTAGTCCAGTTTGCCACTCAGATGAAGGACAGCTTCAAAGTCTAGTTCAATATCAAAGCTAAGGTTGCTCAGGAGTTATTTGGCAAAGCCAAGAATTAAACTGAAGTTTCTTGTATCCTAGTGTGGAGCCCCTGAATTACACCTCTAACCCTTATTTTGGAAGTATTTTTGAAAAAGAGTTTGAAAAATAAGCTAATCTAGTGTGGTTTATGAGTTGGTAGCATCATCTGTACATGGGCAAAGGGATCGTTTGGTGGCAGGAGACCAAGTCAAAAGAGTGAACGTTAGAAGGAGCTTATGAAAAAATAGGTGTTTCACTCTGAATGCATTTGGGACAAAATTTATGATGTATGCTGAAGGTTTAGGCAAGGCACCCAAATGCTTTCGTTTTATACAGCTGATTACCTAACGCAGCACTCCAAAGTTCAGGCTTTTACTAGCTGCCTAATATCGAAAGACGTTTTCTGCTTGTTTTCTCTGCAAACCTCATTGCACTGACAAGAAATACATTGTCCATATGGGTTGAAGAATGGCATTTAAGTCTCGTGTGTTGAAATCCCACTCACTTTTACACATTATGCTTCAAAGTCCTGCTTCCTGGATACAAAAGTAGTTGTGTTTCCAGCAGAAGGTTTACATAGTTTAGCATGAAGTTAAAGCACGAGGGTATGAAGTCAGCCATGTACGTAAACCATTAAACAATTTCAGCGCGAGGCTGCACAAAATGTCTGTTAAATTTAACGGGGCTGTTAAAAATCCACATTTCAGATTTCTTTGTTTTTAGCAATGAGGCTTTGAAACATGGAAAAGTCAGTTAGAAAGTCCCTGACAATAAACAACCAAAAGCCAACCTTTGCTTGGTATGTAATTTCACAGCAAAGACGAAACGTCCAGGTCCCGAGCTTCCCAATTGGTCTTGCTCCAATTCTGAGCTGGCTTTTAAGGGTTCTGCAGTGTAAATGTTCCCTTTATGAAGTGGGCTCTAGCCAATGCCCATGGAAGCCTCTCCTAAGGAGGTGTTATTTTAATATATGAAGGGCAGTCATTTTATTTCATAAAGATAGCTTGTTCCATGGAGGAAATAAACATCACACTTGACAGATGCAGGGACGCTCAAAGATCCTCAGCTCCTGTGGGAGCAGGGGAAGGCCCATAAAGCGTTTCTGTGTTCCCTGCATTATGGTGCATGGGCCGTTCGATGTCTTCTCTGAAAACCAATTCTGTGGTATAGCTGTAGCCACCTAATAATTTTATTTAACTTTTAAATACTGTGCATGAATGCCATAGAAGGCAGGGAGAAGCACAGTATTACGCAGAAGGGTGCTGATGGCAAACGGGGAAGGGTCCCTATGTAAGTACATAACCCCCTCTATATTCAGTTGTGAGGAGCTTGCTGGGAACTGGCATCGGGCAAGGTGTGACAGGTTTAAAACCAGTTGACACGTGATCATTTTATGGGAATAGCATCTCTGTTGGCTTCACAGAGTGCGGGCCAATGGACTTCTGCAGCTCCTCTTTTACTCAGCCGTTTGCCTTGCCGTCTGTCTGAAGCATGGAGACAGATGCGTCCTCAGCATGTTGTGGGGGACTGCCCCTTTAGATGGATGCAATCTGTGTCTTTGATTTAAATCTTTTTGGATCTTGAGCGTACTTTGGGTCGATAGATGACTATTTCTGATGCAAGATGTAGAGGCCAAAATGCTGCCTTAGCAGCTGGAGGGAAGAGTTCAGATGAAAGGGATGAGAAACCTCCTACCGTATCTATTAATCCCCAGAAATTATGGGGAGCTGGCTGCTGAGCAGAGGTGAGGCTTATCCAGAGCTATTCCAACTGCATTTCTCAACGTCGTGTTTGTTGTGCTTGGAAGGAACTGGATCTTTCTCTCCTTTCCTCTTACTGAACATAGTAGCTATACTATGTTCTTCCTGGAGACCTGTGGCACTTAATGGTGAACCAAAGTTGCTTCATTTTTCCTGCATTTGATGAGTGAAGCTGGGGTTGAGGTGAGTAGGGAGAGTGGAAGCAAGGAGAGAAGGAAAATTCACCTTGGAAAAATCCAGGTTTCCTTAAGGAGCAGAAGATCTTGTGCTGATGTCAGCACATATTACAGGAACTTTGTTGCCAAAAAAGGGGACGAAAGCCTTGCCTGCCTCACAGTGCTTACAACCTTTCTGCTCAGCCAAGAATTCAAGGTATACTGGAGAAAACAAAGCTGAAAGCAAGCTTTGGTAACATTCCCCCTCTGTCATTCCAGCAACCTAGACACATGTCGTTTTGTCATCCAACATCACTGCTGCTTGAACAAATGCAAAAGACAGAGGCTGTGCTGAAATCCATAGTGCTTTTTTAAATAAACAGTATAGGAAAGCATCATTTAATTCCCAGGATAAATAGCTCAGAAATGGAAGAATTTGCTTTTTCATGTACAATGTATAGCTTCTTCTCTAATAGAGACAATAAGTTCATCAGCAGCAAGTGCTGTTAGCACTACATCAGCATTGTAGTAACAGCTCCGTAATAAAACAATTTGTTACCTTTTTCATTTTTTTTTTTTTTTTCATGATTCATCCTATATTATGCACCAGCAATAGTTCTTACAGTAAATGTTGCTGCGACCTCTCAGAACAGTGTTGTGTGATGTTGTATCCACTAGCATCAGGGAATTTCTTATGGAAGAAATAAGTGCCACAAATTAGTTGTATAACATTTCAATTAAACTTCAGTTTGCTTTTCAAGATCTTGCAGAAATGACAGCATCTACTGTATATTTTTTTTCCCTTGCAAATTTTTATTTCCTCTTTGAATGTTGCTTTTCTGAAGTTTGTATTTTTATCTAAATTAGTTCAAGCTGTCACAAATACATAAGCATTTTTAATCTTTTTTTTTCTCAGCAATCTTCCCCAAGAAAACAATGCTTAATTCACTGCTTTACATTTTTCTTACAGATACTGCATGTGTTCTATCTCAGTATTTATTTCAGCAGCAGCCAGACAATACTATCGTGGAAGAGTTTTGTTGCGATGGAGGACTTTTTTGGGGTTTGGGAAAAATCTTGGGGGAAGCCAACCAGCGTGATTTGGCAGCTCCATTCTTTTTGCTTTTGTTCTTCTTGGACCAGATGGGTTTCTTACTCACTGGTTCCAGTGGGACTTCTTGTGGGGTAAAATACTATATAATAGCATTAAAGTTATTACAATCTGGCCCTCCCTGTGCAAAGAGATAGGAAAGTCCACTCCTCTTGGTTCCTTAGGAATGAGAGAATCTGCTAAGTAACAGTTTTTATGTTTTTTTTCCTGTATACATGCACTTGTTTTGAACTGGGAGTGGAGTTTCCTGGAATAACTCTGAAGCTAATGTGAAAGAGGGAGGCTAATGGACCAGCTCAGTAGCTGCTCTGGGAAACCTCTTGTTTGTTAGGTCCTACACAACCCAAACTGGTCAAGTGTCAGACATCGCAGCCTGGCCACCTTGGTTAGTCATTTATAACTGTAAAAAATAAGGGCAAGGTGGGTGCCGAAAGTTCTCATTTTCTACTAGAGACGTATTTTGACCACTCTGTGTTCATTTTGCTCAGACATAAGCAACAAGGCAAGATGTAGGGCACAGTGAAGCAATGCCTGGGAATTTTGCCACTGATTCTAATGGTGATGGTCTCTAATCTCTTTCCAGCAAAGGCGAGATGGTGCATCAGCAAAATGGCCGCCCACACTGGGAAAGACACCAGGACCATTCACAGTTGCCGAGACAGTGAAACAGTATTTTGGGGAGGAAAAAAAAAGAAAAAGCTCATTCCCTAATATATGGTCTTACAGGGTAAATATTTATCCAGCCATCTAAAGGCAGGAGTAATCGCTGCAGTTTTCCTTTCACTCAGAGACTCGAGATTTTCCCTGACTGAAAAAAAAAGGAGTCCAATTTTGTGTATGTGAAGAAATCAAAGCATTGCCCTTGAAATGGGTTTTTCAGCTGTCTCCTGGGTATTCTGGGGTTAGTTTTCACCACGTGAGGTTCTGAAGTGCATACTCAAAGGTTCAAACACAGGAAAATTGGCTATCAGTGCCAGCTCTGTTGGGTGGGGAGAAAGCAGTTCCTTTATAGAAAAAGGAGGGGGGTGTGTGAAAGGAAAGACTTTTTTTTCTTATTATTCTTCCAAGGGACTATATGGGAATGAACTGGAAGAAGTCTTGACTTTTATTATATCCTGTAATCAAATTTGAGCATCTTATTTGCTTCTTTTCTCCAAGACCACCCTGGAGGTAACAGTCCACACACACACAATTTTGGTATGCATAAACCCATAAATTTCATAACAAAATATAGGAGCTGAGGCTGTAGGAGGACTGTGAGGCAGAAGGTGCTGAAATGTAAAGTCTGCGTGCGTTTGAAGGGATGTCATTTATTACACACTTCTGCCTTTAAAGAAAAAAAAAAACACCTTACTGTTACCACACAGACTGCATAAATATGTATTGCTTAATGCAAGGTGGTGCGGTGTAAAGGTTTTATTGGCATGCAGTAGCTTAGTTTGAGTAGCAGAGGCCTGAGCAAGCTCTGTATCACCTCAGATGCGTGCCAGGAAAACATGTCCTTGGCATGGGCAATGAGAACATCCCCAGTGACGCTGCATAGGTGTAAATCTAATGAGGATAATAACCCATATGCTTCAGGGCATCAGCCCATTACTGGCTGCCTGGGATTAGGAAGGAATTTCTCCTTCGGTTGTGTTTTTCTAAAGCCGTTTGTTGTGGGGCTCCACACACTTCTCTCTGAAGCCTCTGCCGCTGGCCACCGCAGGAAGAGGATAGTGAATTTGATTGACTACCTGGAAGGGCATGATCTGGCAACTCGGGCGCTCTTCTGCGAATTCTGTAATGATAGGTTGTTTCATGTGGTTTGGAAAATGTTTTGATGGGGCACTTGAGCACATCTCTCTGTAATGCCCGCTCCTGTGAAGCTTCTTTCATAAATGTATGGAATATTTTAGGTTGGCGGGGAGCTCTGCAGATCTCCAGTCCGGCATCCCACTCCAAGCAGGGCTGACTTCAAAGTCAGGCCAGCTTGCTCAGGGCCATCCCCAGTTCAGCTCTGGAAATCTCCAGGGGTAGGAATTTTGCTGCTTCTCTGTGTTGCTCCATGAGGACTTTGCAGCAACTTTTGTAGGACCGATGCTTCTAGATAGATCTGTCTTAACTTGAGCTGTGGAAAGATGGAATCTCTCTGGTTACGGTTAGTAATAGTTCTCCTGTGATCAAGGCAGAGAAATATGTGTCTCCTGGTGGAGTTTCTTTCACCCAAAGATAGGTGACTGAGACCACCCTTGGCCTGAATCATTTCTGGCAAGGTCCATCTTTCTCCAGTGAACTTGGGAAGAGCGTAGCTGTCCCCCTTAGATCTGAGACCTATGTACTAGGCAGCAGTAGTTACCTGGACTGAGTCTTAGCCAGCAAAGTCATCCAAGGTAAAGGAAATAGTGACAGTTTATGTAATACAGTGTTATGAGCTTACTATGGAAAAACACCAAAATACTAGAGGAGGTGGTTTCTTCAATTTTTACTCATGTAGAACTACTGTTCCTGAGCAACAAGACCTTCAAGGCAGCACATTTCTCTATATGGCTTTATATCTGACATTCTGTTGCACATATAAGATCAGTGAAGATTTATCCTGTTGAAGACTGGCGTTGGATTTCAACAATGCCAGCTGATGTTTGAACTCTGAAAGTTTGATGTGGGCTATCCTTGTTACAGCTGGTAGAAAAATTCAGACTATAGCTGTTTCTTCAGGAGAGAGAAAGACATTTTGAGTAAAATATTGTGAAAAAACACATCTGCCTTTTAGGTGGGAGGAGAAAGTAGGAAATTCTGTCCAATAGAAAGGTAAACAAAACAAAACAAAATCACAAAATATTTTAAGAGGTTCTGGCAAGAAATCATTGTCAGCTCCTAAAATTCCACTGAATTCTAGACTTCCCCAACAAAATCTGCTTCCCTGGAATTGCATCTGGAAAATCCCTGGACATGGTGCTTCCCAAATAGAAAAAAAACCAGGCGCTATCACCTGGGGAAGAAGAGTCCCCGTGATTTTGGGATGAGATTATTCCAGTACATTTCTCCAACAAATTGCTGTTTGTTTCTTCTACTTTGGGAACAGAGGCCTAGTGCTTATCATACAGACTTTTATATCTCAACAGACTTTTATATCTCAACAAGTCCTGGTGAATTTCTTAGAATGCATAAAACTTTCCTATTCCAGACTAAAGAGAAAAAAAAAAGGTCAAGGACAAACGAAAAATCATTTTTTTGTCCTCGTTTAAGAAACTTCTGTAGCTTTTATGAGCAAAACCAATTAAAGCCCTTCCTGTGAGGCAAACCCTTTGCACACTGTCTTCTTTCCAGGATGCCAGAGGAATAAATGGAGTGATGGAATCTGGAAAGATCTCGCTGCAATTTGAACAGCAGCTTTCTCCATCCTTTCCCCCCACCTACTGCCCCAGCAGGGGAAAATTATGGGAGTAAAAAAAATAAAGCTCCTGCAATGTTCAAGCTTGCTGCTCAGTCAAATAAAATTTCCTATATTCTTCTGTGAATTACAAAAAACAGCAACAACAAAAAAAGAAGTAAAAAACCCAAGGATTCATGCATAAGTATGCTGCCCGAGTGGTGTGCCAAACGAGTGTGGGCAACCCACACTAAGAGTCCACAGAGCTGCTGCATTCCTCACCCCGCACACGTGGGCAGCGCTGGATGGAAGCTCAGAGGAGCAGCAGCTTTGGCTTCCCCGGGCTGGGCTCAGGCCAGCATAGCTGTGGCTGGTGCTCCGGAGGCGAGTGGCCCGGGCCCGGCGCAGGGGGGCTGCCCTCTCTGCCCACAGCCAGCAAGAGGCCTCGGGGATGCCAAAACTGAACACGCTCTCCTGGCTTTTTGTTGTTGTGGGAAAGGGTCTGCTTCTTGAAAGAGAGGGGCAAAGTTTGCCTTTGAAAGACTGAAAAGGAGGATGTTTCAGGGAAAAGGGAAAGAAAAGGTAATGTTTCAATTTGTGTATATTTATATAATATCCCCTTTGGAGGTGTAGTTTGGTTAACCTCTGTGGGTCGAGCTCCCAGCTACAGCAACTTCTTCTCAGGCTTGCTGGCCAGAGACGCTCATGAAACAACCCCCACCCTGGTGTTTTGTGGAAGAATCGAGCAGGGAATTTAGTCTCTGGAGAAGAAGTGAACCCAACACACCCATGTAATCATTGCACTAATTTTTTTTTTTTTTTTTCAGTTTTTCTTTGGTAGTTTTGCAGGAAAACTACTTTTCTTTTTCAATTAACTCCATATGGGATTAACATTCTCTTCCTCTGTTTCATCCCCTGGCCACTACAACTGTGTGTGCCTATTGTTTAGAGGGACATGAAATACATGATTAAGGTCAATGGGATCTTGTTGGTTTCTAACAGGATGACTATTCCATCCTGTGCTTGCAAATTGTCCCAGTTAGAAAATATGAAGTTTCCTCAAGTGTCCAGTTTGTCCTTCAGGCTCTTTCAGACCCTCTCTAGATGCTGCTGGTGGTCCCACTGATGTGTGACGTGCATCGTGTGTCTACAAAACACATATGTAAGGTCCTGTGAGAGGTGGCAGCCTGTTGGTGAATCTTGTTCTCAATATGTGAGACATCCCAGGTCACGTTTAACGAGTACCCCAGTAGACATAGGTTGTTTTTGCAGTCCTGCCACTGGCATACTTTGGTAGTCCTGGGTAAATCATCTCTCTCCTGCAATGGGGAAAAACCCTCTGACTTTCTGTGTAAAAGTACTGTGAGATCTACTGAGGAAAGTATAGTATGGAAGTTAGGAGATTATGATAATAATTGCAGTAGGAGTTTCGGTTGGACCTCTCATTGGGGAGATGTAGGGATAGGTCAGTTGGGGAGTGATTACTAAATTCTAGTACAATTTGGTTTAAACAAACAGCCTTTGTGAGTGTTCAAGCTATTAATAAGCAGTGTGTCTTTTCAGCCCCTTTCCTCTGCCCTTTCTGTCAGTTATTTGGAGCCTCTTGTAGAGTAGCAGGCAGCAATAATCTCTTTCAGATGCTCCTAGTATCTGTCTGTCTATATCTTGGCCAGATGATCAGTGAAAAAGGGGATCATCAAAACCAGAATAAACCAACACAGCAGCCATCCAGAATGAAGTGATGGAAATTTGTGGGTGAGAGAAACTGAGTTTCTGTTGTTGCTGTTGTGTTTTGTTTTTCAACATAGAGGGCATGTCACTGCTTCTCAGTTGTCATTTGCTGGGCTGGAGTGATCTGTGGCTCCAGAAAGCTGTGACGTAAATAGTGTAGAAAAGGAAATATTTTGTCAATTGCTGAAACTGGCCATATGTTGCAATCAGATGCGCAGGAATTAGGAAAACAAGAACAAGGAAACTTTGTGTTACAGCATCAAAAGCAGGGTTGGCTTGCCCTTTGAAGAGCAGAAGCATGGCCCTTATTGTTTGTTGACTTTCTCCCAGTTTGCGTGCTTGAAGCACTTGAGCTCATGGGCATGTTAAGGGTGTGTTGACACTGGAAGGCAAACCCCACGTCCCATGGGTGCTGCAAGCCTGTGAGGCAGCTGGGATGTCAGGAGTTAGGGTTTGTAGGGACATCCTGAGTGCCTGGAGCTGTGACAAGGATACATCTGCAAAAATGAAAAAAGTTTCATTTCAATGGATGATGCAGAAGCAGATCTGATATTTGGAGCCATATGGCCATTAGACGTTGTTGAGGTCTCTCCTCAGGCATGGTGTACCTGTCCACAGCCATACATACACTGTGTTTGTGAGTGCTGAGCAGAATCCTTATCACCTTTTTGTTCTGTATCAAGCTGCTATTGTTCCTTGAAAGTTTGACCCACTGTGACCAGACTTCTACTGGAAATTATTTTTGGCTGGATTCTCAGTAAGGGCTGGTTTGGTGCTGCAGCCATGCTGTTTCTTTAGTGACTTTTAGCAGATTTTTTTCTCTCGTGTTTGGTTATTTCTCTTCATGAAAGGTGGAGGAGTTGGTGGCCTTTCCCATCGATGGAAACTGGCCTAGGGGGTTAGAAGTTACCGGAGAGCTGTTGAGACAGGTAGATCCAGAGGGAGCACAGTTAGATAGGACAAAGGAAATGAGGCTATGAAGAGCATAGAATGAGACATTCAAGTTGTCTGGGAGAAACACTTGCACAAAATAACTCCAGTATGATTTGTTAAAAGTTGGCAGAGCGTTGCCAAAACGGAATCAAGGTCTTATGCTGGGATGTGTCTGACAATGTTGACTGTTGACTGTAGTCTGATACAACATCTGCGGAAGCGTGTTAGGAATTCAGGTCCAACGCGCGCTTCACCTCCCTTTCTACCTAATAATCCACGTGTACTGTTTCCAACACCCCCATTTTTCAAGTGATCTGTTACAAAATGCTCCTTTTTCGTCCTCTTCCAGAGCTCAGATTTCTTTCCCGAGCCCACGTGCTAGTAACCCATAACAGGTGAGGTCCGCTGCCTGTCTTTGTGTTCATCCAAATGTCAAGCATGGTCCAAGGGATGATTGCACACCAGGAACAACGCAACCTTCCCTTGATTTTTGCTGAATGAAGGTGACCTTGACAGGGACAACCACTCCATCATGCCTCAAGCACAATACTGGCTCTTGAGCCTGTGTTCACAATTTGAGGCATGGCAGCTCTCCTACGTCTTATCTGAAGGCTGAATTTTGTCTTTTGTGGTCATGGGCACATTTTCCAAAGTTCATGGACTGTGTTCTGTGTTAACAGACAGTCTCCAAACGTTTGTAGAGATTGCAGACATCTCCTAGAGTCTCTCAGAGCTGGCTCTGTAAGTGATGGCAGTAGGGAAGGAAGAGGACATGCATGTGCTGGATTTATTGCCAGTCCTGAAGCACCTGAGGTCTTCTAGATGTAGTTGCTAGGTCTCTCAAACACTGTGCTCATCAGACTGAGGATCCTAAATGAACGCCATGACTGAAAACACTGACAACCTCTGTATTTGCTGAAGTTACAGCAAAGGAAACAATGATTAACTTGGAGGAAAGGCAAGAAAGGGCACTTGTTCATTCAATAATTTTTAAAGAATCATTAATTTTATTGAAGACTAAACCAAGAGATTTGTATCTAATAAAAGTGGCATTAGTGTAGAGCTAGATAATTAACATAATCGTGTCTAATTTCAGTATAGTTAGCATGCTGTAATTAAAAAAGCCATTAGTGTAATTAGAGCATGTATGAAATTAGCACAAGGTATTTTAATTATAGGATCTGTTGTGCTGCTGATTATTCTGACACGGTCAGCAGAGCTGTTGGTGTCATTGTGCATTTCAGGTGGCTTCTGGTGGGTAGCTCATGAACTCGCACAGTGGAGGAGCTGGTGGAGCGTGGCAGTAGAAGTGTTAGAGCTGTAGCTCTCTGCTGTGGAGCCTTTGCTGGTGGAGAGTGTGTTGTTAGGCTAATAATTTTCATGGGAGGATGCTCAAGTGTATAAATTAGCCCTGTGTGGATTAGCAGGATTTTCCAGCCTGCGTCCAGCAGACAGCCCATTTTGGGAATGGCCGTGTTGTAATCGCCTGAATAAAAACGGTCCTAGATCCTGTAGGATTTGGTGGGCCTGGGTCAGTTTTCACCAGCCAGAGGTGTAGTGGCCTTTTGAATTGTGGCTGGACATTGATTACTGGAGAGGTTAAGCTGCGTGAAGGCTATTTAATTACAGACCTACAAAGGTTTCTGCATGCTTTCCCTGGAATTCATTGTATGTTCAGGAAGGTGTGTAAATCAAACAACTGGCTCATCAGGCCGGGGAGAGGTGGGGGCTGAGCAGGAGGAGTTATTGGATGCCCTCATAAAACTTTAAAGGGCTTGAATGTCAAGTTTAAACTCTCGGGGCCTTAAAACTGGAGTCTCAAGGCACTTCTACCTGCTGTTTCATCACATAAGCTTTTCACTGTTCATGAGCTGCAAACCCAAGATGATTATGACTTCTATTTCCCTGCAGTGTATTTAATTTCCCTTTACTGTTGTCATCATACCCATGTCTGAACCACCTTTCATCTCCTCCTACCACTCATCATCCTTTCAGTTGTAGCCAGTGATGCATAGGCTTTTTAAATCGAGTGTTCCTTGTAGGCTCTTATATCAAAATCTGTTTAACCTCTGGTGCTTTCAAGCTTAAGGCCAAATGGCTGCGCATTAGGAGCCCTAATGCGTAACTGCGCTCGGCAGGGGGGGCGGCAGGTCTGCAGAGCGGCAGCGGGGCGGGGG
>NW_008628870.1:0-219 GCF_000691845.1 Merops nubicus
TTTTTAACCAGGTGTGTCGTGGTTTCTATTTGTTGTGGGTTGTTTTACTTTTTGTAGGTTGCTTTTTCTTTTTGTGCCAGGTGTGGAGCTTCTGTTTGGCAAGCTGTGGGTTTTTTTGATGGCTGTGATTTTTTTTTTCTTCTTTTTTTTTTTTTGCCTGGGAGCATGTGTTTTCCCCGTTTTTTGTTTTTTTTTTTTCCTTCTGGATTCTTTTTTTCA
>NW_008628870.1:1491-2033 GCF_000691845.1 Merops nubicus
GTGGCGTTCCTGCAGCAGGCAGAGTGGATGGCTGTGCAGCGTTTATGTATGCAACGTGGAGCAGCTCTGCCAAAGATTTTGTAGTCAGCGATAAATGGAATTGCAGTAAGATGTTAGGCAATAAATGTCTACATATCTGGACATTTGAAGCACCGTTATCTCCAGTTATCTTCATTGGAGCATCACCCAACAGGTAGTGGTGGTGGAGTTTTTGGCTTCCTTTTTTGTTGCTTTTCCTTTTTGCCTGGTGTGGTGTGTGTTTTGGTGTGGGTGGGTTTTTGTGAGTATTTCTTTTTTTTAGTCAGGTGTGGTGTTTTGTGTTTGGTGTTTTGTGTCTGTGTGTTTTTTTTTTTTGCCACAGTTTCTGCCACATGTTGCACCTCATCACGCAGAGGCTGTGCCCAGGTTTGTTGAGTCAGAGTTAGGTAAATTGCAGTGAGTCTAGGCATTAAATGACCATATGATTGGACCGTTTAGACCACGGTTTCTTCAGTCATCTCTGCTCAAGTAGACCTTGTAAGGCTGTGCGGCATTTTCGCAGC
>NW_008628871.1:0-27265 GCF_000691845.1 Merops nubicus
AAAAAAAAAATCAACCTAAAATGTCTGCATTGAATGTTAGAAGATAATTAGAGCTAGGAGATCAGGCTCCTAAAAATCCACCATATCTCTGCACAGCACTATCCCCTTACAAGAAGGGAGCAGAACAAAGAGACCTTTCTAAAGGAATTAATTAAAATTTAACTTTTGGGGTTCATCAGGGAAATGCCCATTTTTAACTGGAGCACAGCCAAATGGGTTGTGCTGGTTTTTTTTCTCTTCCACACCAATGCAGCCACTCCTTGTGACTAATGTTCTCAGCATGAGGTCAAGACAGTTACTCAGAGATGTTTTACCTTGCAAGCAGGTCCTCTCAGATGAGTTTTGTTAAACTGACAGACAGAAACCTAGAAATATACTAACGTCAGGAAAGATGTTTTCTTGGCACAAAGCCATATACACAAACTGTTTCAAAATCTACTGTCTGTATGTACACAAATGCATCATGTTACATATATAGATAAATGTTTGACTTCTTATACCAAAACTGAGAAAGTAATCTGTAAAAAGGAGGCTTGAGCTTTGCAGAGTTTCAAGTGTCATGCTCCACAAAAACTTGATTTCTTGAATGTAATTCATTCATTGTTCTGAATTTCCAGGGATTATTAACACAAACTGCAGTATAAATTTTCCTGACATATATCCAAGGAAAGAGCAAAGACAAGCAGGCAAAATAAAGCAAGGGGAAAATTTTAAAACAGTATATAAGGATCTGTACTCATTTCATTAATTTTCAGCAGTTCTAAAAGGAATTCCCTTCACTTACAGCTGCAAGTACTCAGTTCCACAAAAAATAAAATACCTTACACTTCTTTACATCTGACCTTTCCAGCTTTAACTCTTACAAGCCATTCGCTGATCACACCTTATTTCTGATCTGAGCAAACTTCTTTATAGTGTATTTGTCCACTTTCTGGGGCTCCCTGTAAGGCTGGGTTATTTGAGATACTATGGTAAATATGGTAAACCAGAAATATCTGAATACTGGGTTGTTAACGGGCTCACTAACCTGAGTAACACTTCTGACTACTAATAACATCCAAGGTAGGCTGTCAAGTCTGGGGTTTTTTGTTTGATTGCTTGTTCTGTCAGCAGTGTGTAGATGTGCAGTATGCAGCACCGGCTGAACTTGGTAGATGACTTACTGATACCTTCAACATCTATATTGAATTTACAAGTTCCTTTATTAATGAGTAAAGTGCTAAGTGGAACACTAAAGACCTGCAGTGTCTGTGCAGAGAAGGCCACACCCATTCATAAGGGGAGACAAACCTGCCCATGAGTGGCAGTTTTGCTGTATTTTGTAGGAAGAGAGATCACAAGCCTTGATCACAAGAGAGATCATGTGTCTTTGCATGGTAGGATACAGCCTTTGCTTGCACTGGCCTCTGGACAACCTTCAGTTAATCATCAACAAACCCTCTGCTTGCTTCACAAGTTCCAGGCCCTCTGCATATCCACTCTTTTATAAGGGAAAGGGAAAAGATGATGGGAGGTATATATCTGGTACTGGACTGGGACTTTCATCCAGTAACTGAGGTGTTCAAAGCCACACACTCTCTAATTTTGTCTCTTTTCCAACTAACAAGCAGAAATAAGGCAGCTGCATGGTGGCATCCTTACTACTGAAGTGGTGAGGAAAGAGAAATGAATTCATCAAAATCCAAAGACTGAATGATGCTAGTTTCACAAGCTCACATCTTTAGGGGCCACAGCAGGCTCCCAACTTTTCTCCCACTGTGGAGGAACCAAATACACTGTCCTGCCCTTTGTGCTCACTACTGACTACAGGAAGATTCAGTCAACAGGATGGCATCAAACAGAGCTTGTCTAATATGAGAAGAGGGGAAAATGAATGCTAGACAGCAATGTCTTCTGCTCCTTCTGGGAATTCCTTGTCATTTGGTCTGTGCTGTGCCTTATACTTGCTAACAATGCAACAGTTTTGCTTGGAAAAGAAGAGAAACAACAAAACACTGGATTTTAACTCTTCAAGAAATATCCATCCAACAACATAATGATCATATGAGGCCCTATCAAAGATTTTATCACCAATAGTGGCCATGAGGTGGTACCTAGGGGAGCATACCTGATCAGACCAAACATACAACTACACTCTTCCCAGAATATTCTTCTGCAGTTTGGTGCTCAGAAACTTTGAGCTATAAGCAGTATTTTTGTCTTAAACAGTTTTCTTGATGACTTCTCCTTTCAGGAGTTTGTATAATCAACATATTAAATTCATAAGAACAAGCTCTAAATAGCACAAATCCAAACTAATAGATATATCAGCCTAATCTTCTAACTCTGACTAAAATTCCACCCTTGGAACCCAGGCATGAGCATTCAAGGAGAGACAGTAGCAGGATTGCTGCTTATGACTATCTCTCTCTCTTTTCCTCCAGGTCTCCCTTCATTTTTTGTGACGGCCTCAAACTATGGAGTCACAGCACAACATACGAATACAAAACCTTTCGACCAGAAGAATGACTCAGTAAATTAGCACTAGAGCAATAAATCGCTGCTTGTGGTGTTTTTATTCCCCTAATTCTGCAAGCCTGGCCCACCTTCCTTGTCTCCAGCTCCCACCTCTGAGAGTAAGTTATGAAACCTTAATAACCCTACTGCTAGCATGAAGGAGAAATTACTTGATTCCTTCTCCCAAAGAGGCTTTTGTGAAGCATTCAGACTTCAGCAGCTCAGCAACAGAATACAAAACACTGACTGTAGCAGAGAACATCAAGGTATGACATACTTGTAAAACAGAAAGGGCAAGTCATTATTTTTCTTTTTTTTTTTTGTAGCAACTGATGTTAAATTTCACAAAGGGGGGTACTCAAGTTTTTGTAACAAATAAAACACTTTCTGATTGCTTTTGTTACTCATCACACCACAATAAAACATCTCATTCTGGTCTGTAACAATTAGCTGTAACAAATAGAAGCAGCAAGGAGAAAAAGAAAAGGAAAAAAAAAAAATCCAGAAAAGCCAACTGAACTCCAGGCATTTATGAAAGAGATTTGAGGACCCAAAGAGGTGACATCTGATAGAAAGGTGACATATTCTTGTCAGGCACAAGCTCTGGCTGTATCAGCAGCCTGACATTGCTAGGCAACTCTTACTGAAGCACCAAGGGTGTAGCAGAACAAGGAGTTTGTTAATTGCTGTAAAGGCAGTGTCTCATTTTATTATACAATAAGCATCAGACACAAGAACAGCTGAAACGTTTTAAACAAACTCTTGGTTTTTTTTCAATTGCTCATTGAATACGAGCTCTCATTCCCAGCATTTCCATCAAGCTGCAGTGCTACACAGACCCCATCCACTGTGCAATCTTGTGTACTTAACCAAAATAAAAGAAAGTTCACTAATAGCTGTCATTTCCAGGACCTTGGGCAGGTTTTCACTTTTAGGGTTGCTGTGAAAAACCTATTTGACTCTGAGAAAGGTTCAAAGAGGCTTCAAACAAAATACTCAAAGCCAGCAAGGCCATCATAAGGCTTAACCACAGAATGAAAACCCAGTTGATTAAAATGAGCCTTTGGGGGTCACAGAATCGGGTTAGAGAGGTTTAGCACTGGACTTTGATGCTGAAGATTGTTTAGGTTTTAACTAAATAATCCTTTATACTTCTTAAAGAGCACTTCAACTTAAAATTAAGTCCAAATGTAACCTAATCACTTCTGGTACTTTTAAATTTAAATAACTGGAGACATGTCTTTAGGATAGACAGACACAGATATATGCATCCATATGCACCAAGCACTGCAGTTCAGTAACAATACAAATGCTTTCTGAACTCCAGGACAGCCTGGATATTATTGTGCTGCCATAGCCAAGTGCTTCATTATCCACTTGATTTCTGAACAGCGTGTATTCTCTTTGGCCCCATATGAATGCCAAAAAAGACTTCAGTTGCTATTTGTCAGTTGCCATGCTATTGTCAGCTCTTTCACTCCTTGGGAATACAACACCCACCCACCAATTTCTCCAGTTTGTATTGGTAGGCTCTGCCCAGCACTAGCTCTATTTCCAGGAAAATAGTAACATTTTTCAACTATTCTAAGCACTGAGTTATGCTTTAATAGCAACAAACAGATTCAGTTTGGGCATTATCAGTGACACTTGAATCACATGCAACAGCAAAATGGAAAACTAAAATAGGGCTGTATTCTGGTATATCTGTGGAGAACGTGGAGCTGGGAATATGAGATGAGAGAATGCTCAGTTGTTTGGTCTGCAGCTGAATCTATTTTATGGGTGAAAATGGTTTCTCCAGCATGATTTAAGAGATTTGTTAGAGACCATAGCAATGGGCTCCCATAACACACAGAGATACGTTAAGGAGCAAGACATTCATATGTTCCACAAGGAACTGTCTGAAGGAATAGTTACTTTCCTTTGGGCTTCAAATGTCAGATTTTCTTGATGGAAAAAATGTACTTCAAAACGTAGGGCACTGATCCAATACTCATTAGTCCACAGGCTTTGCACCTCAGCAGTTTCATCTTTTGCCAGTGTTGCATGACACTCATCC
Organism: Merops nubicus; assembly: GCF_000691845.1. Classification (NCBI taxonomy): domain Eukaryota; kingdom Metazoa; phylum Chordata; class Aves; order Coraciiformes; family Meropidae; genus Merops; species Merops nubicus. The sequence continues at coordinate 4,556 of NW_008628871.1, forward strand.
ATGGCGACAGAGCTCAAAATTCAATCAGAAAGATGTCTCCCATTTAGCAAGAACCAGTTTTCCAGTGGGAACAACCCGTGCCCCTGTGCTACAATTGCTGCCCACAGTTCCCCAGGGTGCATCCTCAATTAATAAACCTGTCTCTTTTGGGTCTTGGCTACCAAGGCTTCAATGACACTACCAACTCCTAGACCTTCCTTCCAACATCAATCAAGTTGTGTCTCTCTAATACCTATTACTCCAGCAGCAGCTACACCACACCACAACAGAAGTAAAGTGTGGTTTTCTTTCTTCCTTAATAAATTTTAAAAAATCAGCTCCTGATGAGGTTTACAGCCTGGCATCCCCACAGAAAACAGCAAAAGATAGTGTCAGCTGGGATTTTGAAATATTCTAAGCTAATATTGCTGTGGAACATGTAAAACCTAGAAATTACATGTCAAAGTAACAGGCTCTTTGTTCCCCAATACTCTTTTATCAGTTTCATTTTATTAATTACTGGATAATATATGTGAGGCCAAGTGATGTATGTATCTACACGTACACACAATTGATTCAGTCACACAGCAGCAGCCTGAAAGTTTCAATTGATATATTGAAAGAGGGAGAGAACCCATTAGCACCACATTTGCAAATTCTGCTTAACTGCAATATCTAGTTTATGAGCAAGCAACTTACAAAGCAGTTCCGGACTGGATGGATAAACAGTGGTCTAATTAGACTGATGTGCTGGGAAACTCTTCCTTCTGTGAAGCAATAAAACAAGATGATCAATATATAACCTGGTGTTATCTGCTAGATCTCACTACTGGTAAAAAAAACCCTCCCATCATCCACAAAAGTACAGCATCAAGACAAACACTTCAGAACAGGATTTGGTTATGTCACTGTTAAATCTTTCACAGAAAACATTTTGCTATATAAGCTCACACAGAAAAAGAAGTCGTGGCTCATAGTGTTGGAAGCTCTGGGTGAAGGATGCCATTCCCCACTGCACCATGCCAGGGCAGTTTTTCACATTCATAAAGCATCCTGAATGATTAATAATCATCACAAAAGAGCAGCTGAACAGTGTTGCCACATTTATATCTTCCCAGAATAAATGCTAGCTGATTTTAATTGTTTGTGTTTCATGCCTTCCTTGGATGAGCAACATAAAACTGGGCAAGATTTCACTTCAGAATGAGTGAAAGCTCCAGTAACACAGGACCAATAGCACAAGCATTACAATATGGCAGGACAATCTTTCTGCACATGCATTCCTAAGATCTCCAAGCATCTCACCTGCCACACAGCCAGGGTTCACCTATCAGTTACAGCAGCTAAAATTTTTATCAAGGGCATGTTAGCAACGTCTGCATTTCCACACCACCTCAGAGTTGCAGTCAAAGGCCACATGCTACTTTGTTTGGCATTGTTTGGCAAACAAAATCAGTTCTGCTCTGTCTCTAACAGTTCATGGAAAAAGTTGCCTGAAGGGTATAAGGGGTCTTAGAAATAACATGACAATACTTTTTACACAAGAGTCTCACAAGAGTGACTTCACAGAAAAGAGACTTTATATGAGGAGCTGAGGAGGAATAACGAGGCAGCTTGTCAGACATTCTGGTGGCATCTTTTGCTGCAAGAGGCCACAAAAATTTGAGTATAAAGGTCTTGAGTTGAGAATGGATAAAACAAACAGCAAAGGCTTTTGGGTCCTGGAGTGATCAGTGGCAAGAGTATGTTTCTTATTACTGAGAGAAACAGAGCAGAGGTGACAGCCACTGGGAATCATGGTGAAGAGCCCTGAAAGTAGAAAAGGGCAGTTGATGTTTGATGTACAGGAAGCCAGGAGAGGGAGAAACAAACAGGGCAATGACACCATCAAAGCAGCAGGCTAGAAAACTGTGGAACCATTTCCAATTGGTATGAGTGAGGTGAGACTGCATTTATCAAGGCAAGTTTGCTACAGTGACAGGAACGTGGCAGTAAGAATTTCTGGAAACAACCAGATGTTTGCACAGATAAAAAGCTTTTTTTCCAGCAGACCTTAAGGATCTGATATGTAACCCTCATGCAACAGTCTTTAGTCTGTGAGCTAAAGAGAGTCACACGTAAAACTGTCGGGGAGAAATGTCATGGTGGTGCTCACAGCACTCAGAGTAATCCAGAGACAAGAGGGCAATAACAGAGGAAATGGGGGGAGACCACGGAGGACAAATGAGGTACCAAACAGCAACAGTGCAGGAAAGGTGAAAGAAGCTTTTAGCTCTGTGAGTTTAAGAGAAAACTGAAGATGTAGAGGAAGACTGAATATATCCAAGTGCACCAACAGGAGATGGAGCTGTGAGATAAGAGAAGAACCTAACCTTTAAGGAGACTAGCTAAAACAGGAGTTCTGAAAATGAAGACATAAAACCCTACCTTTGTGTTAAATCATAAAACACAGTCCACCAGAGCTGAGTTTGACAGGGGTATGACAGCCACACCATGTTAGCAGAAGGAGCTGAAATGATCCGTCACGTCATTTGCCTGCCCTTAGATAAGCAAACATTGCCCATGCCTAATGCAGGTTAAATCCCTGCCAGCTCACTGTCAACCAAGTGCCAAGATCAGCCAAATACTAGGCAAACACAAACTCAGCCTGATTTAACAACCACATTGAGGGGTCGTTCACATTCTTTGTGCTCTGCAGCCCACGCTACGTGCTAATACCATTTGAAATTTTTCACATAAGCACAAACAAAGACAGTACAAGATTTTCTGAGTTCAATTAAAAATAAAGGAATTGTTTATGAGGTCTGTTGATCACTAGGAAGGAATAAGTAATACTCTGGGGTTCAAGCTATTGAATACTAATGGTATATAAAATTATCTGCAGAGAACTGGTATCACTATCACCATAAGGAGGTCTATAAATGGACTTCAACACGGGCTCTAGTTCATATCCAGATTCAAAACAAAACTGGACAACTGTAATCCAGATGGAACTATGAATTTTATTTGAAAGTTTTCTCTAAACAAGAAAAAAACACACCCTGATACTGCATAAAAAGGATTCCTGCATTAGGCAACATATAAGAAGCCTGTCCAGCATAAGAACAGCTTTATTTGTTAGGGATCTAACAACTCTTTCTAGGATAGATTTTTGACATCTGACTCTTTTGTGAATGTTCTCCAAAAGAAACAAGTTTATGCTTATAGGAAACTAAGGCACAAAAATGGAACTGCTTCCAGCCTTGTTCACTGCTGAAAGAGCCCATTAACATTCCTGTGAGGAGCCACAAAAGGGACATTTTATATCAACTTGGACCCCTGTATCTCCATGAGGAAAATCCACCTCTACCCTATCTTTACACGTAACCTCCAGTCAGACTTTTTCAAGGAAGAAAAAAAAAGCAACCACCATCGCTGCAAATCTTTTTGGAGTAGAGAATACAAACAATTGACATTATCAGAGCTATTTTTCAGAGACTTGGAAAACTGCCTGTATCCAAAAGCTTCTTTGCTGGTTTCACTAGTTAGCCTGATAAAATACACCATCTGCTGCTATAAATTTTGCTTCTCTAAAGGTTAAAAAAAAATATATATATATAAAAGCACCTGATTATCAATATTTACTACTAATTCACAAGAGGTAGCACCAAGGCTCAATTGTATCACGTGGTGCTAATTGCAGTATGGGGCCTACTTAGACAAGCTATCAAATAGACTATCAAATGGGAATTATGTGCATAGCTACAGGATAATAAAGTATATGATTAATTTTATCAACAATAACAGAGTTGAAGTATAGGTTAAGTTTCAGTTTGTAATTACATAAACAGGTCCACAATCACACAGCTGCCTGCTGTACGTCAAGCAATCCATTTCTCTTATTTTTGTGAAGCCAAGCTTTAAATCATGTTGTGTAATTGCTAAATCACCATACTGAAACCTGCTGGTGATACCATGCATGCCAGTACTCGATTAAGTCCTCTCCAGACCCAGTGGAAACCACAGAACTTTTCTCAAGTCCTTCAGAGTACTGACATACATGCTAATTATTTGCTACTTGATAGTAATGCATAGCTAGATGAAAAATACAGCATGGTAGGGTTGGTTAAACCTGTTATTTTAAACACTTTTACATGTTAGTTTGGTTAAGCCTGTTGTTATTTTAAACACTTTTACATGTTATCTTTTGTCAAATCAGCATCATGGCACAGGCACAAATGGTACCAGCAATCTAGTTCAACACACAAAAGAAAACTGTTGTTGCCACTGTTCCTTGCCAATACCAGCACAGAGACTGAGGGAATCAAAGTGAGGATGGATTCTGTCCTGTCCAACACGAATACAGGTTGCCACTTCAGCTACTAACCACACAGAGGCAGTAAATAAACCCCTTTTCACCAGGGCTGTACCATGGACAACAGACATAGAACCTTGCATTATTTCTACTGATCTACCTCTAACCTAAAGCTGAAGCCACAAAAAAATCCATGATGAGCAAATGCACAGCTGCTGCTGAGGTGTCCTGCTTCCCACTGCACAGTCTTTGCATCTCCCTCTCTCTCCTCAGTGAACCTTGCTCCTCAAGACTTAATCACTAAAGAGATGACAATGAAGGGGTTAGACACACAGCCAACAACCTATTCAAACGTCAATGGCATTGCTAGTATACGACCAGGAAAAGTAACCCAAAAGGGAGGAATAGCAAACATTTTCTCTTTTGTTTCTAAAAACTCAAACATTCAATTGCTGTAAGAGAGCACAATAAAAAATAATGGAGCGATGTTTAGAACTAACAACTGCCAAAGCCAACAGTACAAAATCTTTCTGGTCCCCAGTGTAGCTAGTCACTTGTACAGTATGCTAAAAGCTGAGATATTTTACTGTTGCTGAAGCAAAAAATCTGGAAGCAATGCAGCAGAATTCCAGGCAGAGCAGTAATTTCTGCCATAACACAGAGACTGCTAGGCCATTCAGAGGATTAGTAAGGAGGCCAGCATGCACAACACCACTGCTGGATGGGGATACAGGAGAGAGGGAGAGAGAATGGGGAGAGGGATAAGCAGTGCTGCTCCCTTTCCTTGAAGAAAAGTGGTCTAGAAAGGTTTTATGACCACAAGGCACTTCTGGCCAGAGCAAGCTGAGCAAGCCTGCTTAAATTTGGCACCTAGTAGAAGCCATGTTCTCAGAGAAATTCCTAAAAACCCTGCAGCTAGCAAGTAGGGAAAAGAGGGATTTATCCATCTGAGTTCAGACACTTGCATTAAGCAGATGTGAGCTTGCTCTGAAGGCCTTTCAAAACAGACAAGAATTATACAAGGAACCTGGGAATCACACAAGGAACATTGGTATTTATTTCAGGGACACTGCTTCACCAAGTGCAGTTTAAGCTGAGCACTACAACTTCTTACTGGCAAAGACATTTTACAAGCTTCCCATCATGTTCTGTGCATAACTAAGTAAATTCACAGTTTGCTGCTTTTCTATTCATGGTGTTGCATCTGTGCAAATGTTTGTGAAACTCAAATTATTTTAGGAGGGGAAAAACCAAATAAATCCCACCTCTTTCCTTCTCAGTTCTATACTCAGCTCATTGATGAGGGTTAAGGTTTGGATTGACAAACAGATACATGAGCAGAGCTGAGGGAACAGTAAATAGCAGTAGAAGAAGAAGAAAAAGCAAATTGAGTTGGGACAGTAAACTGCTAAATTCTTTACAGCCAGGGCAACACAACATGGACCTGCATCCTCACATTTCTGTTTCATGCAGGCCAGACACATGCATCTTTTTCTTCAGCAGTGCTTTATGTGTGTTTTAATTGCAGCGTGCTAACAGCAGTTGGCATTTTACAAAATGCTGGAAGTAGGGATTAATGTTTTAAAGGATTTAAAGGCTGTGATTTCAAGCTGCTTTACAATTGTAAGGGACATTGACTTCTACAGAGGGTCGTAACACAGCAATAAAAACCACGTCTAAATGTACGTGTGGAAGAAACAGTATTAAAATGATGAGATTTTAAGAATCAGGATACAGTAATGTGCCACATATAAAAAAATATATAGAAAATAGAGAACTAAAACCCCTTAACTATCTACTGGACTTGCAAGATTAAGTGCTAAACCCTATCTAGTCTGAAACCTGTGAAAATAAAACAGTTGTAAAAATTTATTTCTACATGCTGATAGCTGGGTGCTCTGAGTGACAGAATTCCAAAGAAAACAAATTAAGCAAAAATACTCAGTGATGATTCCCAAAACTTTCACTTTGTGTTCAACTTTCACTTTGTGTTCTTAAGGATTAAACCTGAAAAGAGAAAAAAGGCAACCCCAGTGTGTCTGCAAAATAATTCCTGAAGTTTTTTAGATGGTGGCTGTTTGACAGTATAAAGAGGTTGCGACAGCATAATAAAGTCACAACAAAATAATAATATCTCAATAAAATAAGCAGCATATTTAGTATTTCTATTTTATTTCCTTTTTCTTCATAATTCAGAACAGATTTTCTCCTACATATCCTTTTTTCACTGCTGATTTGAATGAAAAAAGAGTCCAGTGACTCTCACCTTAATTTGCTTGGAGCATAAAGATGAATTTTGGAGAGTTTCAAGTGTCCATTCTTGGCTCACAGTGATGGAAATAGAGAATCTATCATGGCTTTTATATATACACTACTTTGTGCTATTTCTTATTTTGCTAAGGAAATTAAAAGTCTTTCTTGTGGAAGAAACATCAAAAGCAATTCTATCCTTTCTTATTTGAAAGATAAAAGAATTGTCAGAGTAACTATTTTTATTTTTCCAATGGGGTATTATCTTCAGTTTTGCCATTTAGTCTTTGCTTTTGGTTTATCACCAAGTGATTAAATTAAATGACTGTTAAATTTCCAACATATCATTTAGGCCAGATTTGAGTTCTATTTGGCCAGAAAAATGTCAACAACAGTGTGTCTTTAAGCATCCAGTTTTGAGTCCACTTTCATATCTAAATAATGGGATTTGTTAATTTCCACATACTGATTTCAGAGTTAAAGTGACAACAGTTGTTTTAAAAAACAAAACAAAACCCCACAAATTAGGTTAATATTTATAATGCCTGAATAGAAACTCTTACCAGAACACTGCCTTTGGTCTTGTTAGCAGACACACTTTAGAAATTATGTGGATTTTTCAATACAGGACAGCAACTCTGCAACCACTAGTTCAACATGGACTCAACTGTTCTGAACTCAAATGCTGTGAAACACAAACTAACTGTCAAAGTTTCACCTCAGTGAGGTCATATCTGTATTTTTGTTCCCCAGTAGCATCTAACAACATTTCACAGTAAGGCCATGTGCTGACTTCCTTGTGGCTAGTGCATTGGCAAGTGAACAAGGTACCTTCTGTAATTAGTAGGCTGTATGAGATCTAGTTTCCCAGGGCAGATGTCACGTGTGCCACAACAATGGCATCTATGATCAACTACCTGATATATCATGCTGTGGAGTTACCTGCAAGTAAGTTGTAACCCAGACAGTCTCAAGTAATTTGAGTTTATTTAGTAAATGCTCTCTAAGGTACAAAAACATTTTCTAAACCAAGGTTTGAGATTTTAAACTGTCTGCTACATCCTTTAAGGCAATAACATCCTCCTTTAAGTTTTTATTTTACCATCTAATAATCAAACCTACCACCACCCTATGTTTTTTTCCTTTCTCTAATTCTTCTCTTAGCCTTGAGGAAATTAAATTCTGGATGTTAGGTGTAGTATGGCTTAATGCAGTATATCACCTGGTCATGCACTTAGCTTACACACACAAGTAGGGACACTGATTTCAACTGTGTCATGTAGACTCAGCCTTGGAATGGCACCTGGAGGAATTCCACACTGGTTGCCATTTCAACCAGAAATAACAGAGGAGCTATTATTTTGATCAGGAAGAGCAAGATGAAGCATATGAGAATCAGACTTTCTTTAATATGCAATCATTATGCCTTTTGAGACAAGGCTGGGGCAATGACACTACCTGGACAGTCGGTTCATGGAGGTCACTTAGAAGTGGACCTCACATGTCATCCCCTGTGTTCTGTGGCAGGACCTCCCTTCCCCAGAAGTCCACGCCGTGTCTGTCAACAGCAGTTTCCACTGCTGCCATCACCATGGATGAGCAGATGTGTTACAGGTCACCTCTGGCCAAAGAGCACAAGGAATTATATGAGGGCTCCTGAAGAAAATCTCACACCAAATATTAACAACTATGACAAAATTTGCTTTCAGTTCCTATGCCTTGGTTAGGGACATGGAAAAACCTTCTGCAAGTCTGACAATTTTGCTAAGTCCCAATCAGCAGAGTTTTTGAAAAGAGCAATCCAACTGATAACCACCACTGGAAGAAGACAAGACCTTCCTAATGCAACAAAAAGCTCATTTCTTACAGAAATTGCAGAGGATTCCAAAAAAGTTGTCTGTTCCAGACTCCTGGAGAGTCTGGGTATTTACATTTCCAGGTGTATTCATATGAATGAGGCCCTGAGAGACTGGAAACCACTGTGGCAATGACTTATACATCAGTATCTCCTACTGAAGGCCACTCAAGTTTGCTTCTGGCCCAACACCTGATGGGTCATTGGTCACACAATTACACAATTGGTCACAAATATTCACCCTTGCATACATTTGGGCACATAATGCTGTCCTAGCTGTATTTTCCTTTTAAGTCAGCTAGTACAAGATGCATCTGTAACACCACAGGACTCATAGATATCACTAAACTTTCTTCAATTTTTCCCATTTTTATAAGTATTCCTTTTAGAACTTACACATCATAAATGAGCCCTGAATATTTTCACATCATTTGAATGGTAATAATTTCAGCACTGGAAGCTTCTTATTTAAGTAAGAACGTGCACAAATATACATGATCTCACTGTGATCAAATGATCTTGTTTGGAAATGAATAAAAACATACACAGATATTTAATATACAACTGGAAAAAAAAGTTCAATTCTTAAGAATATTAAGTTAAGCATTTCCAGTATCAAGAATAAAAACTAAACTGTGATGACATTTCCAGTTTGATGTATTTAGAGATAGGAATAGATTATAATACTAAAGAAACAAGGAAGTATAATTTATAAAGGAAATCAAACATATACCTTCATCCAAGTGCTTGCACTGCATGATGGAAACACTTGAAACTTGCATTTCATTTAATAAGACAGTTCTGGCAAAGATTTTATTTCTAAGTTCACTATTAAAATGACAAATTGTCATTGATCAACTAAATGCTCTAATCAATTTCAATGTATGAATTAAATCTCACTCAAACTTTATGTTATATTTTTTCATTATGTAATAGTTACTAGTACAAATCCACAAAAAACTTCATGGATCATTGCTGGTTGCTGCTGTTTTCCATGAAGTTTTATACAGAAGAAAACATCATAAAAGACAGTGCTGTAGTTGGCATGTAAGATTATCCAACCTCATTGAAAAAAAAAGACAGTGTCAAGTACTTTTAACTGTATTTTAACTGTGTTTTAACTTACAAAACAAAAATCACTCTGAGGTATCCTATCCTGAAACTACGAAAAAACACTGAGCAGACAACATAACAAAACATTATGAAATAATTTCATCTCTGACTTTTAGAAAGGCTGCTTGGAAGTTGTATAAAGTTGCACTCCAATACAGAAAGGCTTTGATCTTTTCATCTGTACATAGATTTAAAGCCTGTAATTGTACTCACTTTAGTGATGCATGTCGTGGTAAAATAGGAGGGTTAAAAAATAATTATTTGCAAAGTGAAGAACAAAATCAATCATCAATCCATGCCCTCCAAAAAATGAATAAAAGCAAGATCTAGAAATAGAGGAGCATTCAGGGGAGCTCTTGCATGGAACAAGACCCCAGATTTTTTGCAGAGCTCCAGAAAAGCAACCAAGCAAAACAATTAGTGACAAAAGACAAAGTGCAAATTATCTCAAGAACAAATGCAAAACCTTGTATTTTTCCCTTATATGATTTAATATTTCTACTTACATAATTTCCAAAGTAAATTTGCTCTCATTTTGAGGAGATAACTTCTCCACTTGAACTAGCTTGACAGTAACATTTTGGGGTTTTATTTTACTTACAAAAATACAGGCAATAGTCTGCACAGTCACTATAGAATTTCCTTGCAACCTAAATCTCCTAAAGCTACACAAATTCTTTCCAAAAGAAAGATGCTTTTCTTTAGGCATTCTTAGAATTTCCCATGATGATTACTGAACAGAGGGACTATTGTGATCTTATCACTCACTCCCTCATATTATATATAGTCCAAACTCTGCCTCAGTGAAGGCAGGTGGAATGCAAGTGATTTCATCTGGACTGCATCTGGCCCTTACAGACCTGATTACAAAGCTGTATGGAATGAGCTTAGAGAAAACACATGAAATAATTTTACAATACAGTTACTTTGTGGTTTAAGAGGATCAAATATGAAAAAGCTGCATCAGATTTCTTTTTTAAAGTCAACCAAGTATCTCTCTAATCCCTTGTATTTGCCATACGTTAAGAATACAGAAAGAAACCAACAAATTAATGTTTGATACTGTTTGAATAAGTTGCAACATGAGAGCTGTAAAAACACAGCTGAAGTGCAGAACTACAACTAGCTTTTTACAATAGTTCTGTGAGCTTTTACTAGCCAAGAGAAGACTACCCAGTCTGAGAGTTTACAGCATTCATTCACTCCCTCCTTTCCCCTAGACTCCACAAGAACAAATTGCATTCCTGGCTTTTGCAGGCTACAATTTCTTCCAAGGATACCATTTTTTGAAGAACTGTGATTATGAATCAGAAAATGAGCCTGAATTTGAAATCAATGTGAATTGTGTCCCTGACATCAGAAGAGCTAGGATCTCATCCAAAGAAAGTTAACATATGCTATTTAAAATTATCTGTAAAGTAAGCTGTGATGTGAAATACAGTCTGAATGTTAAAAGAGCCAGAAAACTGTGCAGTAACTCCCTGGTTCATCGTTTTTCCAAAATGTGTGTCAGCTATAAAGTCAAGCTTATTTAGAAAAAAAAAGAAAAAGCCAAAATTAAATAGCACAAAAGGCTAACAAGTTGTTTCTCCATGCAAAACCAGGAACATTCCCACGTGTAAATTTTCACCAGTACTGTAGCTGATTGGTTTCAAGTTATCAAAATGATTGACTTGATGAAGACTGGATATAGGAGGGACAAGAAATTATACAAAGAATGGAATTATTGACACTTTAAAGGCAGAACTTCATGGCTCAAAGCATCTGATCATGAATAAATTGATCTCTATGCATTAGAGGCAGCCAGCATGACTCCTCTAGCTACATGTTTGGTGAGATGAAAGGTGGATTTAAAGAGTTTTAAAACAGGACAAAAGGGAATTACCAGCAGAACTAGAATTAGTGTTTTGAATACAAGAAGTTTGTTGTTGGAAGGAAATGGGTCATGACATGCACTGTACACCAAAAAAAGGGGACTGTGCTTTTCAGCTGGCAGTCCCTGATCAAACACCACACTACAAAAATGCTGGAGTAATTGCAGCTGGCCTGCTGAGGTATTGTGTCCATGCTGTCCACAGAGCAAGGTGTCCTCCTCAACAATGCCTGGGCATCCCCTACCAGGCATCCAGCATCTCCTTGCCTGGAAAAATCAGCTGCAGGCTCCAACTACAGCACCAGACTTCATGCAGGTAGTTTAGATCAATGCCTTTAGGTTCAGCTGCAGATTTAAGCCTGGAGCTATCATCAGCTGTACAGATGTAGCCTGAGTTAACAGATTATGTGGCATAGTCTTCACTACACCACAGTCAAAAGTGGTGACTTACAAGAGAAATTCTTCATGTGGATAACTCCCTGCTATGCATCATCAGGATATCTGTTCCCATTCACACAAAATTCTCCCTGAAACAAAGAGTTTGGCATGGGGGATGCTTTACCAGATTCTGTTGCAAATACTCTTCGTGATTTGTATTCAAAATTTCTGTTCTTAACATTTATGTAAAGGTTCTTATAATATTTCATAACTTTCCTGTAAGTATTTAAACCGTTTTGCTTATTTTAAGAGGATCATATTACTCGTGTAATTCTGTAGGTTACATTAAAATAGATAAATATTTCATTACATTTCATAGGATTTCCAACAGTCTCTGCAAAGTTTTATTGCATTTCTTTCAATAGAGAAGAATAATTTACAGAAAAAAGCCCCTTAAATCCTTCATTATTTCTAACTTTTCTATATTTTAATAAGCACGTGTCTGTAGCAAAGAAAGCAAACAATTCCTCTGCCAAAAAGTTGGCGTTGTTATGTGCACGACCAATTAAAAAGAAAATAGGAGCTGTTATCTGACATGTAAGGTATCTTCCAATTGCAAGTTAGAATTAAAATGGTGTTTTATAGAAATCACTGTATTAGGCTAGTTTTACCTTCATTTGTCTGTGTGTACCCATCTTATTTGCAGCTCTACAAAACTGTATAAACAAACGGTTCACAATTGATTAATCCAACTCAACAGCACATATTCTATTTAATTTCTTTTTAAAAAGGGAAATGTCTTAGGCGTGCCCCAGCCACGCTCACCATAATTTAACAGTAATGGATCCAGACAGCCTCCAAGTCGATGAACCTTTGCTCTTCATCAGCTTGCAATCCACTGCTGCTCCCTACCAGCAGCTCCGTGCCATCCATTCCTATCACCCATTTCTCATGCATCAACAGCCTGCCACACATCCATAAAGCACTCTTTGACTTTATGCCACTAAGAGATTACAATTCAACGCTTCTCCCTTAATTAGAAGGGCTGTTAATTTAGGTAGATGCCATTGACTTCACATCTGATGCATTTCAAATAAAATGGTTAAAGTCCCCTCATTACAGCTTCAATCTATCAGACTGTTGGCCCATTTTAATGATTTTATAATAGTAATTTTCAAGGTCTTCTGCTTTTCTTGCATGCTATTGGGTGAAAGAAAGATAGTTATACTTTCCACCACTCCCATAAGTGTTCTCCAGTTAAAAATAAATCAGACAACAGTAAAAGGAAAAAAGGAAAAAGGGAAGTGACTAAGTGAGCAACTTGACACAGAGGAACTGCTCATGAAGGAGGAGCTTACAGGTCCTCATTGACAGACTGCATAAAGGAAATTAAAAATAATGTTAACTGCTGTCAAGATAAAAATCTGTATTTTTACTGGGAGTTTTACTCTCTGCTATCTTTCAATTACAGCATATTAATACTAGTCCAGAAATGCTTGAAACAGACTTGTAACCTTTAAGACACCTCAGATATTCTGAAGAATGCAAAAACTGACTGACAACAACAAAAGTAGGAGAAAAAAAGGCTTCATAAATGTTAAAATATTCTTTCCACTGAGCGAGGCCTAACCTACACTGGAAGATGGATTTATCTTAGCTCTATCAGTTTTGCATCATTAGAATAGAAAGTTCATCTCCTCCAAGAGGATTTAACTCTGGCAGTGCTGTGCTGTCAGTCCTTCCCCCTGCACTGCAAGGCACGACAACATCATGACTTGTACAGAGCACAGAGGGACACAGAGGAGCAAAAGGGAAAATTGATTACTCTCTGCCTCCCCAAAATCAGGGACTTATACCCACATGCTTACACCTTATCCTCTCTTACCAAAGAACTACCAGTTCTGAGGCTGACTCCCAGAAACAGAGGCCATTCCTTATCCAGCATATTTACCATCCTGGCACACAACTAGCCCTTACTGCAAACCTGTCAAATCATCTACTAGCACATGCCATTCTGCCACACTAGCACTCTTCCTTCCACATCTCTCCTCTATTGATTTCTAAGCAAGCCAACAGTGCTTTAACAAGTGCTTTCTGCATTAAAGACAGGTTAAGCAGTGCCTAACATCTGCAAAGTGCTGAATTCAAGACAGAGATCCTATATTTCAAGTGTTACATGATAAACACTGTGATAAATGACAGCATAATGCAAATACCTGTATCTGCATCACCACAACATCATCATCAGATGACACTAGATCATCACTGCCTTTTGCTTCATAACACCATCTAACCTAGAAACCAAATTATCCATTGCTGCCTCTGCAGTTATTTCCCATTTTTCTGATCCAAAAAGAAGCCCCACTGAAAAAAAAGAAAAAAAGAAAGAAGCCACAATACAGCAGAGATGAGTTACTTGCCTTTTAGTTTTGCCAAAATCTTCTTCTAGGAAATGAAATAAGAATTCCCTCGTGCTGTACTGCAAAGGGAAATGACATGCTATAAGAGAGCTAAATGGATGTTATGCTGCAGCTGAACAAGACAATAAAAGCACTGTGACATGGTTTCAGTGCCTCCCCATATATACTATTTTCCAGCTATGAACAAAAGCAGAGACGAGTCTAAAGGAATGATAATATTGATTCTGCTTGACATACATTTCCTACCAGACAGCAAACTACTGTGAAAGAACGCCTGGTGGCAGATTTTATAGCCAAATAGAAAACAGTCCCACCCAGCAGACCACCCAGATTATTAAATACAAATCTATTATATGTTCCCTGAACACACTTGCAGATCAGATCTATTTTGTAAGCAACATTTTTATGGTTTAAATTCCAGCAAAGAAATAAATGATCTTAATTGGAGTCATCAAGTATTGGCCCCAACCTATAAAACTCAATGCTTTTCTAAAGCAGGAGCTGGGCCTTCTGCACACATTTGTTTTAAAAACAGCACAAGTATGAGCTCACCCTCTCTTACCCAAACATTCAGTACTCAGCAGTGTGCCCTGTGGGCTGCTGGTAATGCACCCACTACTTGTGCTACTTGCCATGTGCTGGCAATAGCCTCTTGGTACAATAGAAAGCAGCCACAGCTCCCTTCCAGTACAGGTCATGCAGCCCTCCTGACTAATCTAGGTCTGGTCACTCCTATGTTTGCCATATAAATGAAGTAAGCAAAAATGCCTTTAAAAGTCATCATGAGTCCAATCTTTCCTCCTGGTAGTTGCCATACTTTAATATGCCCAACATAAGGATGGAAAATACACAGAAAAAGGCAGTCAATTTTTAACTGTATTTTTTTTTTGTCTTTGGAAAACAGAAAAGAATTTTAAAACACTCATCTGTTTATAGGAGAAATGGGAAAGTATCTGCAGATGCAGTCTAATCGATTTTTTCCCTTCTGTGGATACAGCCTAGAGCAATGCACACACTCTCAAACCTCCAGATCCCTACCACAATAAGGCATGTGAGCTGATATGCACACAGAAGAACAGCCCAGTACAAGAAAATAAACAATTCTTTTTACTTATCTTAAAATTTCATATCAACAAACGATGGTTTTTAGGGATGAGACAGTAAATGCTTCTCTAGAACCTTTTCAGGTTTATACTTATAAGAATCTACTAATTCTGTAAAGCTCAGTTGATAAGCTCCTGTTAATTATAATGCTTTCTGTGCAGGCCCTTCATCTGAAATCCTGGAATTGCTTGGAAAATCTTAATTAGGTCTCAAAACAGTACTGTGAAGAAGGCATATTTATTCTCTTTGCACAGAGGAGAAGGTGCAGACAGCTTACGTGATTTACCAAAGGTCACCTAAAGGCTCTGGACCTGAATGGCACTCAGCAGAAAGCAGCAGAGCTCTTCTCTCCCACACACTCATCCCTAGTTGTACCTCTCGGCCATCACATCACATACTTCTGTCCCTCTACAAATATCTTAATCCTTTGATTTTCAGTCACAGACTGAGCTGGAGTCCATGGAGACTCCAGAGTTTTTCCATGGAAGATATGCTTCCAGTTTGGGGCCGTTGTGTGAATTTCTCTCCTTTAATCTGAACTGGTCTACACAGACACAACTGTTTGTTAAAGCTGAAAAACTCTGGCTGGTATAATTAAATATCGTGCCTGGAAGGCTGGAATATCTTATAGCATCAAAGGTTTAAAATCTCATTTTCAGTGCTGCCTGATTACTTAAACCACTACTATAAAACTACAATGGATAAAATCTCATCTGTAGCTGATTAAATCTTTACTGATGTAATGGAAGAGCCACAATCAATCAATCTACATTTTTCTATAGATATTTACCTCCACTGCAGCTTTTGGTCCTGCAATGGAGCAGACTGTCTGCCAAATTCCTCTAACTTCAGCCTAAAACTTCCATTTCTTGCTGCCAGTCAAATGCTTCAATAAATTATCCTCAAAACATTGTCAGCATGCACAGCACCTAACCTTAGTGCTCATCAAGAGTGGTTTCCAATGACCACTAACAAATTATTCCACTTCCTCTGGCACTTGGTCTTAGTTTAGGCTATTTATGTAATGACTCCCAGACAAGATATGTTTTCATTCATATTAGAAATAATTCTGCTGCTTCATGCTATTAGTTAAATTTGAAACTCTTACATTTGGACCATCATTTACCATTCGAACAGTACTTGGTGACATGCAGACTAAAGAGCTGTCAAACAATGACATGTAGTTTTTGAATGTGAACAAAGCAATAAAAGCTTTGAGGAAAAAACAGCCTTGCAAATGGTTTCAAAGTTGGAGCTGTGAACATAGGCAGCACTACCAGAAAAACAATAAAACATACTTGAATGAAAACAATACCTTGAATACAGGTCTGCAAGAAGTGTGATGCACAGTGCTGCTACCAAAAAAAAAGTTGGAAGTAGCCCTGGCAGTACAAAATTAAACTGAGTTAACATGTTTCTCTCACAAGTCTCACTGATGAAAGCCCTGAGGGGAAAGTGAAGACCTGGTCCTAAACTAAAACAGATAAAAATGTGGTCATCCCAGTACTTCCACATACCAACAGCAAGAAAACTGGAGTTGTGACACCACCACCCCCCCGGTATTGATGAGAAGGGCCATGGCCAACCCCCCAAAAAATTATATACATCCCAAGAGAATATACGTCCTTTGAAATTAGTTAGAGAAGTTTCAGTTTACTTCTGCACTTAGATATAACCCCAATTTGAAAATAAAATAAATAACAACAAAAACAACCACCAAACCCACAAACCTGCAATGCTACAAATAAATGAGTATGTGTTTTTCCCCAAAGGGAATTGAATGTTGAAAGGAAATAAATCCAGTCCTGTAGACCTCAGGCATGGGAACAGCTCTCGTGAGATTGTGTGGACACATAATCCAAAACAAATCAGTCAATATTTGGAAACCATGCAGAACACAAGAATACCCTGAATGCACTTGCACAACCAGCCAGAGACCCTTGTTTAGAGCTATTCAGTTTGCAAGGAAACTGAAGATAGGCTGTGTTAATTTTATATCATGTTTTTTAATTAAATCTTTCTGGATACTCAGAACCCAATTTTCTCTTCTTAATATGACTCTTTATTGGATGTCTGTAAATAGAACATGGATTCATTTCCATATAAAGAGATCTAAATACACTACCCTTTACTCACTGGGAAAAAATAAATAACTAAAACCAGAAAACCTCATGTTAACTAACAACCCATCAAATCTTTCATAAGCTTTATACACGCATCCATGGAAATCATTAATGCAGCTCATGCTGCTACCAATCAGTCCCTCTGAAAAACATACAGGCACTAGTAATGAGCATCACTGAGGTTTCAGTCCAGCTCTCCATAGCCAAAGAAACACTTCATTAAACCAAATAAAAAGAAGGAGTATCAGGCTGGAAAATAATGGCTTTTGAATTCCTGGTTTTACTTAAACTAGATTGGCATTTTGCCATCGATTTTAGCTAAGGCTGAAATCACTAGTCCTGAAGAGTGCCAGGGAAAGCAGGAGAATTTCCCACTGTACCTAAAGCACACATGCATGTTTTTGAAGAACAGGGTGTCAGAAGCAGCTACAACAGCAACACCTTGAGAAGAACCTCTCCTCTTGGTTTCTAAGCATGAAAGAGTCCAGGGGAAAACTTAAAGAGCTGCCTTGTAGAACAGGACCTGAGATAAGCAATGAGTTTGAGGGTTTTCATTTTTTGTTATTTTTACAAGGCATTTCAAGCTCCATGGTAGCTTCGTGGTTGCTCTTCAGTCATAATTATTGCAGTAACAGGGTTTTACTCATGTCTTCATAACTAATTCAAGTTGTACATTGGGATTTCCAGATGTTCCTCAACAGACAAAAGGCTATGCCTACCCCAGGTCATGTTAGGTAGACAATCTAGTCCATTGTCTGTACTCAGATTATTCCTCCTGTCACATGCAAGTTCTCACAATTTCTAACACACTGGTCACTCTACAAAAAACATCATGCATTTAAGCTGTAGTGTTACAAGGCTAAAAGAATCTGCAAAAGTTTAGGAACTATGCATATTTTGAAAATATAATAAAATAAGGCATTGTTCATTCTTCATATTGTCTAGTGCACACATTTTCATCAGGGAAAAATTTTTCTTCAGATATATAAAAAATGCTTATTACTCAATCTACTCAACTGCTCATTTTGTTTAATAAAGAAATGTAGTTTAGCAATAAAATGAAAAAAATATGAAGAAACCATTGGCTGTAGAAGATGAACCAGAAACAGATAATTCTATTTACTTTTCATAACACATGCCATTAACATCTAAGCTAAAAAGCAGAAAGTTTTGCATATACTGTTTTCAAAAAGTATTCTATGCAACAAAAAAAGGAAGGCTGGTTTAATTTCCAGGCATTGCCTGTTAATAGCTTGAAAGCTAAATACCTATTGTGGAATTCCAGCAGCTACGTGACTCAATTGTTAAAATGACTGCAACACCATTCAATAATTTGATTGTACCAAGAGCTGTTATAGATAATTAATGGTTCTGAAAATATGGGACTAGTTTAACCAGGAACTGATGGCTTCTCAAAATCTCAACAATTATTTATGAGAGGAGTGTTAAGAGCTTTTGAGAAATCTAGTGTCTCGACTTCCAAAGCCCAAGTCATACAAGGATTAGTTTAAGATTGTGATGCTAAGTCGTCTTCAGCAAGGGTTTAATTATCATATGGTATCATAAAAGAAAAAAAAATTAAAGGCGAAAGTTATTTAACAGACAGTCAAACAAAAAAGCAAAGAGTCTCAGACAGGTAAGTCTTCTTGTGTGGGGAATCACTGCAAGCAGTTCACTTCTACAGAACATGACTTCCATGTGTAACTCTGCATGGACTCTGGTGCATCTTTGGATATTCATTAGAAGCTTTGGAAGGTGAACTGTCCCGTGTCAGGTCAATATAATAGTCCTTGCATCAATCATTTGAAACACACTCCAGTAATTTTACCCCTTCATGAAAAAGAAACCCAGTCACTGGAGAAAAAATAAAGAGAGAGAAAAAGGATTAAAATCTGTTTGAAGTTTGATAGTTCAGCTGCTCATCTAAGACAGGTTTAAGAAAGCTTATTTTTAAGATTATCAAAGTTTATGCTTTGATAAACTCTGGTAGATAAACCTCTTTTAAGTGATATGTCAATAATGTGCAATGGAGGCTGTTCCTGACTGTTCCATATACAAAGTTTTATTGAGACTCACAAATCATTTCTTGTCTCCTGCTAAATCCTTCAGAGAAGCAGAAGTCTAGAGTGGCTGCTGCTCTTGCTACAACTACACACAAAAATGGAAGTTGGCAACAGCAACCCTGTAAAGCCAGTTGGTTTACCTCTGCATCAGGCACTGTGCCAGCCGAAGGCAGGAATCACACTCCCAGGTAAGGGCTGCAGGAATGTGTAATTGTGGAGTAGGAAAAAAATGAGATTAAGAGTATAAGCTCCTAGACTACACACAGGAAGGTGTGTAGTATGAAGATGGAGGTAGAGAGCACAAAGGAAGGGTTTACCTCAAGTTGGAGCAGAAGGATCTCATTATTAGGATGGGGAAGATGAAGAACATGAAGTTATGGAAGCACAGTGGGAGAATGAAAGTGAGGGAAAGTGGGGGAGACATGACTCATTTCAGAAGTCAGACGATGCACATGCGAGCTGCAAAGCTGAACCTGCTGCTGCCACGAACAGTACTTCCTGAGCAAGTTAGAGCAGGGAACTGCTACTGCAAATTTACATATAAGCTTCACAACAAATACAGCTTTTTCTGGCTTCTCCCTGAGCTCCACTATTTCCAGCAGAGGTGCTCACTCTCTAGAGGCAAGACTCCATGAACATAAATCAGTTCATGGCACATAAGGAGATAGAACCTGACTTTGAGATGGGGAAGGATACAACATGGAGCTTCTAAAATGAGCAAGGATAAGGAACAAGTAATTAGGACCATCAGGATCCCCGTGCAGCTAGCAGTAGAGGTTCTCATTCCCTGCCTCCATTAGAAAGTATTATTTCTGTAATAGGAAATGTCTCCTCCTACCTCCTCTGGAAAGCAAGTTGTGACCTGAAAACAGAAGAAGATAATTCACTGAAGCATGAGTGTGTGCAACTGTGCAAAAAAAGAATGATTCCAGAGCAAAGGGCCCAGACAGAACAACTCCTACTGTTCCTGGCTTTTCACCCTATCTCAGCTTTAGAAAAGATTTACCTGATTAAAGTAGTACTGCAATAAGAAGCAAGCAGAGGTAAACATGGGCCATTTATTTTATACTTCCAGCAACATGGGAAAAGCCCTCCCACAGTCTCCCTGCCTTCATTCTGCATTTGCTTCCATGAAATTCGTCTGACTGCCATTCTCTTCAGTGACTCAGTTTTTGGGCTGTCATCATCCTGCTGACACTATCACCCAATCTTTTTTTTTTTCTGAAGAGAAAACAAGCAGCGATCAGCTGTAGTTTCACACATTTCTGGGTGAGGACTCTGCATCTTCTGTTTGTGTGCTTGGCATCTCAAACAGGGTGTACAGCCATATGAAAGCTTTTCTCAAATCTGTCATCACAGCTGTTTCCCAGTCCACCTCAGAGACACGCTGCAAAAACTGGTATGCATTAAAGTAACAGAAAATGTCATTAAAAAAAGAGGAAAAATATCAGTTTCACTATCCAGGTGATTTCCTAAAAATCAAAGTCAAATGCTTAAGGAAGTTTGTCAAATTTCTTTTATGTCCAAATGAAATAAAAGCACAGATGATCCTATTTGCTTATCACACCCTGGGTAATTCTCAGGAGTGATTTTACTTAGGTTTTGTAGATGGACACAACTAAAAACTGTCAGCAAACTCAGTTGAGAAGAGGTTTACATTGAATGTATAGTTTAACCTATGACAGGCTACTTCCAGAGACAAGGCTTTTCAAACAGCTTCTAAAAACAAGTCCCCAACTAAACAAGGATTTTGTCAAAGAGTTTACTACACAGTACTTTGTTACTCAAAACCCTTTCTTCCTTCCCCTAAGATCCTTTGACAGAAAGCAGATGATTTCATTCACTGTGACTTGCAAAGAAACTCAATGAGGGCAGCATTCCAGACTGCCTTCCGGAGGCAACGTGACATCCCCATCACCCCCAGAGGAAACACACGCCAAGGCTGAAATTCCAACTGCAGCATGTGCTCCCTCCTCACTTGGAAAAATCTCACAAGCCAAAGAGCCTCAGCTGCTGTGTGAGACCACATGCCAAAACAGAGAGAAAGTCTTTGACATCATTC
Organism: Merops nubicus; assembly: GCF_000691845.1. Taxonomy (NCBI): domain Eukaryota; kingdom Metazoa; phylum Chordata; class Aves; order Coraciiformes; family Meropidae; genus Merops; species Merops nubicus. The sequence goes on from NW_008628871.1 coordinate 26,070, forward strand.
AGCCTCAAACAGGAGAAACTCTGTGTATAACCACGAGGAGTAGTTTTAAGTAGCAGAATTTCTTAAAATGACAGTTACATGAACAACTCTTGGACTGCCCCAAACTCCCTCTCTTCCCTTCTTCCCCTCTTAATGCTGTGTTTATATGAGTACCAGTACCATTCCCACTCCTTCCACACTAGCAAGGCTCAGAAAAAAAAGCCACAGCAGTATGATTTTGTTCTTGGTATCTACAGGCAAAGTAATAGCCTAAAACACTGTATTCTAAAAGAAAAGTATGTGTTTACATCTTGAGTTACCCTGCACAGCACTAAAGGGACAGAATTTATTACCTACTCCCTTTTGTAGTCTTACAAGCAGACTGGTGGAATACCTGTTTTTCCCAAGGATTATTTCATACAGTGAAGATCAAATGAGATGAAAAAGTTGCCTTGCAGAGGAAGTATCACCAAATTTGGAAGCACTAGAAACAAAGTGGATTAGAACATGATCCTACAGAAAGGTAGCTTGGGTTTTCATCTCTCATCTGACAATGCCTGGCTACCTATCCTTGAACAATACACTTAGCCCTTGTGTTCTACCATCTGTAAGAGAGGGGATAATGCCATCTCATGGGACTGTTTTGAGATGTAATTAATTATTGCTCACAAAGGACTTCAACTTGCTCAGCTGTAAGGCACTATTTTAAATGAGTATCATTCATAATGTAACTTATGGCCCTCAGCAGTCAATCCTAGCAAATAAAGCCAGACTATGTTATGTATGTAATTCCTGTGGTGCTACTGCATACCAACATACAAGAGATTGTGCAAATTATTTAAATTAAACCTCAGGCTCTGTGATAAAGGAATCTACTTGACTTTCCCACACAGGTAAAGTCTCTTTAACCTAAATGCTGCACTAAAACTAACAGGAATATTCTTGTTTCAAGCACAAGACAAGAGCTTTCAATACTCCTGACAAAGCCCTTGCCTAAAAAATTGAGTTGGTATAGATCTGTAAATACCAGTAAAAGACTCAATGTTTTAGCCTTTAGGAGAAAGGGGCTGACAGCTCTACCACAGCAGTCAGGTCAGCTCTGTGCAGAAGGTACAGCTGGTTATACAACAACCTCTTTTCTTTTGGCCCTGCCATCTTTCCTCTCCCATAAAAAAAAAAAAAAAAAGGTTTTCAGGAAAAAAAGGGCAAGAGTGGGG
>NW_008628871.1:27296-56108 GCF_000691845.1 Merops nubicus
TCTTAGTACCTCTAACCAACTTTTGGGACTATGCTTTCAAATGAAAATGATACAGCCCTTACTCTAATTACACAAAACGTTGGCTTTATTCTAGGCTACTGTAATTACATCATCTGACAATCTCATCTAGATAATCCCTTCTGGATTATGCCAGTATGGGTGTTCTAGGGAAAGGCAATGCCAAGAGATCTTCCTCCCCTTTGAGGTAGGACCTGCAGGAGAACAAAATCATCATTCAATCCATATATCCAGGGCTCCACTACACCTCTGCAGTACCTGCTGGTTTGCTTCCTTGTTCAGTTCCTTATGCAACTTGAACATCTCAAGTATTACTTCTCCACAGCTCAACATGTGGGGCCAGCAGAAAGAATCCTGCCCAAAGTCATTATAGAGTGAATTCCTTGTATGATTCAGGTACTGTTCTGCTTATTTACATGGGTGAGTACAAGATAGCATGGAAAATTATTCACTCCAAACACATTGTGGCTAAAGACCTCAGCACCAAATGCTCTATTTAATAAATTCTTCCAGTTCTGATAGTCTCTCTAAAGTTTCAGAAAACCAAATGAGAATGTTATTTTAAAAAAGCAGCTGATCTTACTATCCAATATTATATTTCAGGAAAAAGCAAACTACTTTCAGTTCAGCTTTTTCATTATGAACAGCCTGCCCTCAATACAAAAATACAGCTAAAAATGCTAGCTGTGATCATCAGCAATTCATTCCTTTCCATTTGCATTTATAGTTAAATGCCATACCCTATCAATATGCAAACAACTGCTTTTCCACTTCAAATCTCAGATACAAAAGAATGAAAGACCAGTTAATTTTAAAATTGCTTTTAAGAAACCAGTGAGAATCATCAAAATTGATACAGATTCTGACTGATTTCACTTGGGTCTTGCACAGGAATATTATCAGCATACATCAAGACTAAGCTTCTTGCTGAGAGCATGGCTTTTGAGCTGTCCTTGGCAGAGGAGCAAGAGAAGATCTCATCCATGCAACAGGCTGTGGATACAGGCATGGAAAGGACCTCCACACATGTACTGTATTCTCAGAGTAATCAGGAGGCTGTACAAACACCAGCAAATCACCTCTAACTTGGGTTTCCTTCAGTCATTTCTTAAGTGGTGAAGAATAACCAACCAAGAATGAGGTTGCACTGTCAGACAAGAAATCTCACACAAATTTAATGCCAGTATGAGAAAAAGGAAAATTTATGAGCTGATGAACAGGTTGGTCTACTCCTTGTAGCGCAGTTGGGATGTTACAGTCTGGAGAGGTGGACAACTAGGTGGCTAAACGAGGTTGATGGGTTCAGCAGCTCCACAGAAAAGACCTAAAACAGCAAGCAGAACACAGGACAGAAAGGTGCTCTGGCAGGAGAGAGCATCAAGGACATCCTGGGCACAGCTAAGAGGTCAAAGGAGGTGATTACTTCCTTCTACTCAGCACTTGTTAGACCACATGTGGAACATCATCCCGTTTTGGGATCCCTTGCACTTGTTTGCCCTAGAGAAAGGATGGCTGTAGGGGCCACCCAACAGCTGCTCCACTAGTACCTATGATGGTGTTGTCGAGGAGATGGACCAGGCTCCTGAATAGCAGGGATAAGGCAGGGCAGGCCACAGAAGAGTGAGGAAGAATGGATGGAAATGAAGGAGCTGTGGAGTCTGAACATGGTCTAGCACTCAGACTGGAGCACAGCAGAGGCCTGAGGCTGAGAGAAAGGCTTCATCACACCCACCAGAATAAAATGACAGCTCCCTGGAGAAAATCAGGATTGAATGAAAGAAAGCTTCCTTCACTGGCAGCAAAGTGTGTGAGAGACAAAACATTTGTGCTGTCTTCCGTTTGTGAAAGTTGAATATAATAAAAAAGGTATTAATTTTTGAGGCTTAAAAAACCTAAATCTAATCTGGAAAGGTCAATAAGCGATGCACGATTATAAACTACATGAAGGCCAAAAAGAGACTATTGTGTCACTGCTCAAAGTTGGTTGTTGTTCTGTAACCTTTAGAATGACTTTCTGTTCAACAGTGAGTAATCATGACCTTTCTCATCTAAAAAGTGATATCAAATTCTTAATCCATTATGAAGAACACAACTGAAAGATCTCATCCCCCTTTATTGATACAATAATTATGCAGGCCACAGGCAAGCAAACAGTGCGGATGATACTTTGCTGTGGGAGGATAAAGACCAAATGGGTGCTTCTGTGGATACCTTCATTAGGGAACAAAGCTGTGCTATTACATACCTTCAGTTTAGTTTTCAGTTAGGGTTTTTATCTGTTAGGAGAAAAAAACAAACACAGCCTTTTTCAGCTATTACAAATGCCTATTATATCCTTTAGTTAAATACACAAACCACAAAGTGTTAATCTACATGGTAACATTGAACAAAACTCAGTAATGATTATACACTGCATCATTCCAAAACGAGAAATCTTTTTAGCACACTTAACTGCAAAAACAACTACTTGAACTAAAAGAATAACACAAGAAAAAAGAAAAAACAATTCTGTGTAAACCTTGGAAAACAGCACATGTGGTAACTGTAAAAATGAAGGACTACAAATCACTTTAACTGCAGAGTTAGCTTTAGAGAGAAAACAAGAGGTTGGAACATGACTTTAACACAGCTGAAATCTCTCTCCCCTACCTCAGGAGCCTAAGAGCTACATGCCCAAGAGAAGTTATCTGTCTAGCACTCTCTAATCAATGCAAAATGTTAGACGCCTCCAGAGGCCAAGTCATACCATCCCAGGATATTTGTCTAGAACAAGACAGATGAATCATTCCTCCAAAGGTGCCTTATTCTCTCCTGTGACTTCAGAAGGAGCCAAAACAATAGTTTAAACAGATGCCTGGCTTTAGGCAGCCAAAGCCAGGCAAGATAACTCCAGCTGTAGTGCTAGACAACATATCTCCTAATACCATATCGACGATTCTCTGTGCACATAAAAGTTGTCACTTGCCCTTGCTTCTGTACAGCAACTTCATTACTTCTGCTTAACTCACCCCCCATTTAACCTCTAATTTTATGCCTTCTGCTGCAAAACATTTTCTCTCTCATTCCTCTCTCATAGATCCTGTTGCTTTAGGTTTGCTTTGGGTTTTAATATTGTGGAAATTTCAGTTTAGACTACGCTACTTTAACTGAAAGGCATTTTAAAATTATCTGGAAGCATCCCCTGCATTGTAAGCTTACTTTATGCAATGAAATAACTTCTGAATTTCCTCTGTATAAAAAAACCAAACTGTGAAGTTTTTCTGTATGCATGCTAATTAACTTATTCTACGAAAATTCATACTCATACCTCCAATGTAATAAATTATGAAATCATTAAAAATACTGCATTTTACTGGAAGGCAAACACACTACAAAATGGGATGAGTAGCAATGTGTGCTTGAGAATGCTACTCATTACAAAAAGCTTAGTATCAGTCACAGGTCTTTTTTCTAAAGACCCAGTATGAAAATGTGAGCAGAGAAATACAGAAGGCTCAGGAGAGTGCAGGATCAGGGATGATTTTAAGCATGTATGACTGTGTTCACCATGGGGTCGATGTGATATTCTTCAATTTAACTAAAAGTACTACAGATGAAAAGACAATTTCTGAAGTCAAATGAAAACAAAACCAGCAGTGTAAGGCATTTAAAACTACTTTAAAAAAGCACCATCTAAGTTAACTACAGAAATTAACTCATGTGGAACAGTTGATGATTATAAGTGATCAGAACATTGGCAGCTGTTTTTATCCAGTGAATACCAGGAAAAAGTAATTATATGAGAGCACACTTAGAATAAATAACTTCTCTGATAAGTATGAAAAAGGGAAGGAACAGATGCATGCCTGATGAGAACTAGAAATTTTATTGAAGTTATTGCCATCTGAAGACGTGGGCTAACATTTTTGGTTTAAGGGATAAAACAGTACAATATTAAAGAACATATTCCTTCTTATGCAAATACTTTTAAAATTATTTTAAACCACAAAGGGTGTAATTTTGCATTGCATCAAGCAATGTGCTTGGATCCTAAAAATTCTGTTAGCAGTTCAGGTGTAAGAAGTGACCTGGTTTAGAAGGATGACAGCCACTCATGGTGAGCACTCACCCATAGACTTGAAATTATATTAGAAGAGAACACTACAGCATTTCCTCAAGAATTCCTGCCTTTAAACATGCACCAAACAGCTGAAGTAAGGTGTAAGATGTGACCTGGTTTAGAAGGACGACAGCCGCTTATGGTGAGCACCCACCCATAGACTTGAAATTATGTTAGAAGTAAGAGAACACTACAGCATTTCCTCAAGAATTCCTGCCTTTAAACATGCACCAAACAGCTGAAGTAACCTTCCTTTTCACAGCACTGAGGTTCTCAAGGAAAGTATTTCAAAAATGCCTTCTGCTGGTCCCATGGCACAGCTGCTGTCCTGACACCAAGGACAGTTTGATTAACACAAAGCAAATTTGCATGGGCCTTGCACAGAGCTTCCTACTCATAAACAGACAAAAACATATGATATGTAAGAGTGTCTAAGCAGAACCTGGGAAAGGCTGACCTTCATAAGTGTGTTGGATGTGAGCTGTGCAAGAAGGGCACCTTTCTTACCCAAGAAACAGCCTAAGTTCGAAACATAATGAAAAGACAGTTCCTGTTTTTCCTCTCTGTTTTAGGAAAGGCAGCAGAAAGTACCAATTTAAACATGTTTGAATTTGCAGCAGAGATTCTAGTCTATACTTTAGATTTTAGCTGACTTTACTGGAAAAAAAAAAAAGCACTATTTTGAGTGAAGGAACAAAACAAGATGGTTTAGTTCACTATGTTCTCTGAATCTTCAGATGTGTAGTGCTCTCTCCTAATGCATCAAACACAAAGGCAAAACAAGATTTTTTCTTAGTTTTCAACTTTCTCAGCAGTGACCCAACTGAGCTAATGACTGAAATGGAACAGTTGAACTATCCAAACCACAGAAAACACTCTCTACCTCTGGAAAAGCCTAGCCTCAGAAGTTTCATGAGCTTCTCTGCAAAGATTGTGCCAGTTCTTCAGTAGTTACTGCCATTATGGAGAAAGCTGACTGCATTTACAGTTTCATCAACAAACATACATTTGTTTTGTATCTCCTACTGGTGCAAACTATGTTAGCAGAGTATCATTAAATTTCCACCTTAAACTAGGCTGCTTTTTAAAATGTAAGGTGAATTTAAATTGTAAAAGCCACTTACCCCTGCACTCCAGGAAATAAAGATGAGAGAGGTAAAAAAAACCCACGATCTACCACATACTGCATTTTACATTAAAACATCCAAAGAAACACATGTACCCAGTGGAATAAAGGTGGGGGAAGATGGACAGACTGAGATGCTCGCATCCCAGGGGTCTCAGATGAACAAACCCTACCCCTGAAATATGTTGTTGGTGCCTGAAGCTTTCCAAAGAAAACAACTGAATAGCCTGTCCTATGGAAAAGGGCACGGAAATCAAGCCTACAATAAGAACCAAGTGGGACAAGAATGGAGTTACACCTGAAAGAGAAAACACAAAAGGAATCTACAAAAAATACTCTGCAGCAGTCCTTTAATAAAGCTCCTAACATGTACCTTTTTATTCTACTACTTCTAGCTCACAATGAAAAAATAGATGAGAATTGCTACATATGCTTCCTTCTCCCAAATGCTCTCATTGACTAACATAAGACTTATCCCTATTTCATAAGCACAGGCTCCTTAAAAGCCTGTGGAAGCAGCAAAAAAGACTTTACAACAGTGTTCCACACACTGAGCTTATTAAGATTCTGATTCAGCAAAATCAAATACAGAAATAAGGAAAGCAGTTATTCCTACTGCCATTAATTAAAACAATCCCACACATAAAACTGCACGACATCCAACATCAAATTCTCTCCCTGTAAAATCATCAATTGGATAAAAAAACTTTAAAGGCCTTTTCTAAAACCTTTGAGTAGAACAAAATACTTTGGGTTTTGCTGTTAGATTAATCCATAGTTTCATATTGTAATTTATTGATTCCATTTTTAAAAAAAAAAGAACAAACCACTGTGAATAGCTACTGAGGCAGAGCAACCCTCCTCCCAGAAGGGCTGAAAATGAAATGTTCATCAACTTGAGTTGAAATAACTCCACTAATAACAGAGCTATACTGAGAAAGATCTTCATGTACTCTTATAGCCTACAAATAAACTAAGAGTGGGAATACGGGTGGGGAAACTTGAACAAAGCCCTAATAAAATATTTATTAAGTATTTGCAACACAGTTTAGAAATACTGAAAGTGCCTAGCTGCAAATACCTGTCACAAACCTTGAATTATTCTCATTTAAACCCTGAATTGACATGTATGTTTTATATGCATATTACTACATTTAACAAATCAAAAAAAAAAGAATCACTTATCAGCATGGTATCAAAAAGAAAGGCTTTTTTTTTTCTCAAGAAGAATGAAGAACTGATGCATCTAAGAGGAATAACAAAGAAATCTTATGCAAAATTCACATTACAATTAAAACAAACAGAAATATCAAGTTAAACTTGATCTTCTTGTCCAACATGTGTTAATCAAGTCTCAGAGACCTGTGAAGTTGTATGAAAAATGCAGAATGACAAAAAAAAGATTCACTTATCAGCATGGCATCAAAAAGAAAGGCTTTTTTTTCCTCAAGAAGAATGAAGAACTGATGCATCTAAGAGGAATAACAAAGAAATCTTATGCAAAATTCACATTACAATTAAAACAAACAGAAATATCAAGTTAAACTTGATCTTCTTGTCCAACATGTGTTAATCAAGTCTCAGAGACCTGTGAAGTTGTATGAAAAATGCAGAATGAAAAATATGTATTCAGGTAGCATTTTTCCTCCATGACTTTATCAATATTTCTATTTGAGCACTTGCTGAGCTGCACAGTATGAAGCAGTAGCTAAATAATGCAGAACAGCCACCTTTCCTACTAACAAAACACAATTTTTCTATGTGTTGCCTTTGCTAAATTCCCAAACTAAAATAAGAAAACTGTACCTCATTAACACTGTCAAACTTCCACGCCCTCCAACTTTCCAAAACCTAAACAACTACTATGGAAAGAAAAGAAAAAAAAGAAAACAAGATTAATCTCTAGTTTTAGTGCAAAAAAAATGTTGCAGGTCACAAAAAAAAAAATCCTTTAAAGCCTGAATTATATTTCACTTGAACAGTGAAAAATCTAACAAGCAACTCCTTACAGATAGTTCTATGGCCACACCAGGAGTAAGGAGTTTTGTAGTCACTAACACCTCAAAACACCTTCCTATGTTGGAATAAGTCATTCCCTTCCATCCCTACTTACTCTTCTTTCCATAGCCTTAAACTATGCTTAGAAAAAAAAATCAATTAAGTGCTTAGAGCACATGCAAGTGTATTTGACAAGCTAAGATAAATCTTGTCACCTAACTGCAATGCCCATGCAAGTTTGAACTTGTAGTTTGGGGCCAAGAGACATGACACATTTTGGCCATGGACAGCATTGCTGGCTCCTTGCACTGAGTCATTTCAGACATCTGCCCAAGCAACCTTCTAGCATCTAAGGAAACCCACCCTCTCTATAAATCAGATTTCTTGTTTTACCCCCAGATGACACTCTTCCATCCTGGCCCTTTGCTTTCAATTTGCTAGCCAAACCAAAAGGTATCCACAGACAAACTTGGTTCAGTTTAATTGCTTTCCCATTTTCATACCCTGATAGAATAGGAAGGGGTAAAAACAGGAAGAAATTAAAACAGCAAGCTCTTAAAACAGGACACACAAATCTGCACCACACTAAGACAGCAAGACATCATGTTTCTAATAGCCAACTTAATTAACCTCACCCCCCCAATAACTGAAGCCTTCCACTTCCAATCAAATTATTTTTTCAATAAATCAAGGGTAATTTTCTTACATTTAGACACAGGATAAAATAAGTGTTGCTTTCATTACTACCTTAATGATACTGTAAGTGACATGAGCAGAACATAAGAAATAAGAATATCACCAATCAGAAAACAGGTACAGTAGCAAAACAAAGCCAAGAAATTTAATTTTACTGTGCTCTCCCCAAGGTCCCTCCAACAATTTTTTTTTATTTTACTATTTCATTTTCCTTTTTTTTTTTTTTTAAATACTTCTCTCTCCTAGGACTGAGTAACCTTTGAATGGATCTCCAGCACAAGTGAAACTGGAACATGCCTGACTGACTATTCAAGAGAAAAAGTGGAAGTATCATTTACTGAGCACTGTCCTCCCCAAGCTCCCCCCAACAATTTTTTATTTTACTATTTAATTTTTCTGTTTTGGTTTTTTTTTTTTTAAATACTTCTCTCTCCTAGGACTGAGTAACCTTTGAATGGATCTCCAGCACAAGTGAAACTGGAACATGCCTGACTGACTATTCAAGAGAAAAAGTGGAAGTATCATTTACTGAGCACTGTCTAATGCACAAAGTAAACAATCTGGGGAAAGAATGAAAAAACCTCATTATTTATTTTATGGTCACCCTCCGATAAATATAAAAGTGAAAGCTGAAATCTACCAGTTGGAAGGTGAATTAAAACTGGACGAATATTACAAAGGAGAAGTAAAATCTTTCTACAGTTTGATCTGAAACATTACTGGTTTTGCAGTTTCCAGAAGCTGAGGAACACTCTCACCAAGTCCTATCTTGCAAATCAAAGTGTTTTATAGAAAAGAGTCACTATCAGCAAGTTTTCACAAGCACAGGTTTTATGTGCCTAACAACTTTCTATGGAAGCAAACATGCTCAGTGTCCTCTGGCATGCACAAAGTGCTTCCCATAGCCACATTCAGGCCAGGACAGGCAGATCCCAGGTCCCAGAGGGGCTGGATCCAGAAGAAGCCACAGCTGAGAGCTCACCTCAGCCCCTGAGAACTGGAGAACTTGGCCTTGTAACTATCAAAAATAGACACTGAAATTATTTTCATGACATTTTCCTCAGATTAGTGTTGTCCTAAAATGGATCTACTTATTTTGTTTGGGTTTTTTTTTTAGTGTTTTTTTTTTTGTCCTTGTTCCCTCCCCAAAGAGACTGGGTTTTTATGTCTTGTATGAAAGGTACCTCTATGTAACTGTGCATATAAAAATATAATTATATATCTCTAACCCCCATCTATAATATATAGATTACACATACAAATATTTTTTAAAAACCTTCTGAATTATTTTAAACATTTAGAATGTGTCATTTATAGCTGTATCTATTTTATATATCCATATGGCTAGACATATGTACAAGTAGGACACAAACAGATAATACAGACCTATAAAATCTGTTGAATTTTTTCTTCTGTTTCCTAGAACTAAGCAAAATTAAACATTTGTAGTCCATCAGGACAACATACCACTTCTCTAACATAGGGGGGTGGGGCAGGAAATCAAAACAAGCTTATTTTTTTAAACATTTATTCTGTAGACCCTTTTTTTTCCCCCTATATATAGCATGTGTTTAATTGTTAAAGAAAGGTTTTATGAGATAGAGTGACATTAAGGATAAAAAAATTGCACCAACATATATCCTGGAGTCTTTTGGTTTTAATGGGGTTTGTTTGTTTTGAAGTACTACAGACACTTGTGTCATGGAAGAGATGACATTTTTGATTGTATACACATTACACAGAGGTGAATGTCAGTCCAATAGATTTGTTTGCTTGAAAATAAGTAAATATCAAGAATCTAAGACTTCTAGCTCACTCACCAGCCTTTACTATGCACACAGTATTAATTTGAAGGACATTTGTATGGCTAGAGATTTTGCTTTCCTTAAGCCATAAGCAATGAAACAGCACAAGAAAGGATTTTTAGACAAAGCCCTAGTGACTGCAAAGCAGTAGTAATGTAGGAAGCAGTAAGAAGAGCTGAACTGTGGTCCAAAATTTTACCAGATATCCACTCATCTGCTCTTGTATAGGCAACTGCACAGAGCTGTGTGATATGTGCTCTTAAGAAGAGTCAGCAATTAACTGCAAAGACATTTAGATTTGTATCTTGACATTTTAAAAAATAAAAGAGGGAAAAATTGCTTGAAGATCTTAAAATAGTTGAGCTTTATTTCCACAGCCAGTGTTATGTTCCTTGTCACTAGCACCTGATTGTTTTCTCACTCCTCCACAAAATAAAACCAGGTGTACACAGGAGCCACTAAGGCACAGTGGAAAATATCCCACTGTCACTGAGCTAAACAGCCTCCCTGGCTTCATTCTGCAAGTTTGCCTCTGGGTACATGGCATAGTTGGACTTCTGTCTGCTTGTGAGTCCTCTGTTCAGGGTGCATCCTCTCTTTAGAGACAATACTTTCTAATTCAGAGACAATAATCTACCATTTCACTATATTTCAACTCCTTATGAATCCAAGATATGGTATTTTTGCCTATTTGTCTTTGAAAATAAGGCCCACACAGTAAATTCCTGAAAATTAAGTTCAAATTAGTGGCCTATCTACAATTCTAAGCACAGACCTCCTTGTTGCTATTTTGGGGCAAATGATCTCCAGTGTTCTTGCTACTCAAATATACAGCTTGCACTTTGGTTACATCAATTAATTGGTTCATCTACTGTCACTCTAAACAGGCCATTTAAGGTTAAAAAAAATTTCTATTTTTCTTCTTATGTATCACAGGTTGTACTAAATATACAATGTTCAAACTAGTATAAATGAACTAAGCAGAGCCAAACAGCCAACTGAATTTTTAAATGGTCAATGAAAGACCTGCTTAGGATCCACCAAAGTCCTGTCAGAATAGCCAGTTCCAGATTTTGTTTTTTCTTCTTCATGGAACAAGAAAATCTTGCACTTAGGAGCTTTTTAAAAATGTAGGCCCTCATTGATCCAGGTATTTGGCAGAGCTGCCACCCTCCCTCTCCTCTACACCACAGCTCTGCCAAACCCTTTCATCTCTTCCCTGCCTGCCCTCACAAGCACCTTCTCTTTGCCTTTGTTGCTGCCCCCAACACTCATGCTGCTGTTTCCAAGAGACCCTTCAGCACTAACTCCTCTTTACTTCAAAAGGGAGCCTGGCAGGGTTAGATGCCTGCAGGCTAATGGGAAAGGGACAGAGATCTACCCATTTTTGGTGTTCAAGTTAATGCAGGTTTCGATTCTCCTATCCTAAAAGTGCAGTGGAGGTTCTTCTGCTTTCAAAGACACTACCAGTAATGTTACAACCTATGGGAATCCAAATCACTTCAGTGTAAGGTAATTGCTGACTTCAGTGTCTGTCCCTCCTGTAGCTGAGACAGTGTAATCAGCACAGCAGCATCACACACGACTCTCACTCTGTATCATATCAATAATGACAGGGTGATATACAACAGCAAAATCTAGAGATTTAGCAGTCTTAGTAACAATTTAAGCTGCTACATTTTTATTTATGTGATTCATTAATACTACTAATGTAAAAATGCATTCAAGGGGAAGTTGGTATCTTCAGTGGCCATGCAAATATTCACAAATTTAGGTGGGTATAGTTTCACTCTCTCCTACATTGTACTAAAATATCCATAGAGAGTGGAACACCACCAAGGCAGAAAAAGTCCATCTGATACATAGTATGTAGACTTCTGGTATTAATACAACTGAAGTCATTGAACAGCCCCACTCAATGTTAACTTTTGACATATCAGAGCTCTCATTGTACAGCAAATCAAATGCAAACTACTTCTTTTCCCTGAAGATGTTTTGCTCAAGAGGGGATTTTATTCTGTAGTGTCTAAGTGCCCTAGAATTGATTCGTATATGTTAATGGAACAGTATATAAAGTCACCTCAAAGGCAATTGGTTTAAAATTGTAAACCCCTACAGATGGGATGTAGGGTGACAAGTTAATTTAAAATTAGATTCCTAGATATAGTGCACACCTGATAATTGAGAGAAGTGGGAGGAGGGAGAAGGTTACTGCTCTATATTTCAAAAGGTGAATCCCTCCTTCATTAGAGAAGGAGAGGAAGGAAATCCAGAACTGTACTGCAGTGGAGCAGACCGAGCTGCTGAGCCCAAGGATTTCCAAACAGCTCCAGGTGTTGGGGATGGATGCACTGCTGTTTGTGCCTTGTCACTACAGGCAAAATCTATCCAAATTTAGGGAGGCTGTCAGGCAGTTGTTCAGGGAGAAGGACCACTTAACACCAAGTTTCAAGCAGGCCAGCTCCTGCTCTTCCACTGTCTCCTCCCTCTCCCATGGAGCAAGAGCAGCAGAAATCCAGAGAGGCAGTATTGCTTTAATCCCTGTCACTGCCCAGAATTGTCCAAAGCCCACCCTGTGACAATGGTCCCTCCATGCCTTCCCACAGCACAGAGGCACTGCACCAAGTCTAGTGCCTAGTTCCTTGCCAGTCTCACTCTAAGACTGAATGTCCCACCCAGAGCCCATGCAGTACCCTCAGCCTCTTCCCAGCGTTGCATACCAGCAGCACCTACCACTAAAGCTGAGAGTAAAGAGATGAAGGGTGTGTGCTCTAGGGAAAAAGAATCATCCTGTGGAGCAGGATTTCCCCCTTGCACCCAAGCAATATAAATATTTTTGCCATTCCCACATCTGCAAGGCCAGAAGGTTTACAGAAAAACAAGAAGCAGTATCTGAATCAACATAACTGAAATAAAATCTAAACAAATTTTTTTACCTCCCTTTTTCCACTTTTGCAAAAGAGTCAACCTAAAAGCACAAGGATGTAAAAATGCTCTAGTTTTGCAAAATAAGAAAAGTCACATTCCATAAAAGTCCTATTATTAACTTTGTCACAGTTCTATTTGTCTTCAAAGTATTTTCTAATAAAGCCTAGAAGGATAAAGGGCAATATAATTATTTCTAAATCTCTGTGCAAACAAAAACGACTGTCCCTGTTTATTGTTTAGTACAGAATTAAACACCATATCAATATTAAATTATTTTGGGGGTGGGATGTGTTTATGTTGACCTTATCTTCCACTAACCAAAAATTTTCCATACACATCAAATAGGAAATAGCTTACAGGACACAAAGCTGATTTTTGTCACATCAGACAAGTTCACTTTTCTTTCTGAACTAAATTTGCATAACAAACCTTGTGGCCAACCCCCAATAGATTTTTGTCTTCTGCATTATGAGGGGATATTTTAAATTAGGCTTTTTAGAATATATGCCTGGAAATTATTGAATTACAGAAACGGTCAAAATCCCTTTATGCTTCCTAAAGAGTAAACTGAGGAAAGAAGAAGCAACTGACGTTCCCCACTTGGTGTTTGCATCTGTCAGCAAAGAGCAAGGAAGGGCAAAGGAGATTTTAAGAGCATCACAATCATCCCCAAGGCCCTTATCCACACAGGAAAGCACACATGCAAATCTGTGACCTTGTAGATTTGAGAAAAAGTGCATGGGGCACACCTGGGGACCAAATAACTGACACTCACATGAAATTCCTGCCTCCTGTTCCAGTGAAGTGGAAGATCCAAGTACCACAAACTGACCTCTCCCCTCAGCACGTGCCTCAGATTGGCCTCAACCTTCTCACTCAGTGAGTCACCTGTGCCACTGGTCTTACTTTTCTCCACATAATACTCTCCACCTCTCTAAAAATGGTCCTCTTGTCCCACATTTCATCACTGTTATTCTTGTCAAATATCTTTATTTACAATTTCCACATATTTTTGCTTTAAAGTATTCAGCATTATGCCTTCTGGTTCTCCAAATCCTCCTTAATTGTCTCCAAAACACTGCAGAAGTTGTGCACAGACAAGAAAGAACTAATTTAACCTATGTATATAATGTTTTCCTCATACAAGAGCTTTCTGCATACAATATACATAAAAAGTATCTTTGCAGACCAGCATTTATTCCTCCTATCAATGAGGATGTTTGAATTTTGTTTGCCCTTACCTGTCATAATCAAATTTATATGGTTTTACTTGCAAGACAGAAATGGGACTTGATACTACCCAGAAATTAAAAAGCTCTCGATTTTAGGTTTGATGTGTTCTGGTTTGAGTTCTCTTTAGAGAGAGTAATCATCAGCAGAAAAAATAACAACACAGTGATATTTCCCTCCACCACATGTACAAAATGGTACAAGCCACTGTTCAGACTGTCCATTGAAACCACTTGTATGCTTAATATCATCAGCACAAAAGTAAAAATCAAGAGTCAAGACACATGGCTTTCCTTTTTACACCCTTTGGCTGGCACTGGCAAAGAAACCCTGTTTCTCTCCTGCTTTTCTGGGTGTGGTATATAGTTTATGTCTTCAGAAACAAAATCAGAATCAAGCACATGTGATGCTGTGGACTTTTGAAGGAATTCTGTGTTTTGCTGCCCTTTAATTTAGCTCTGAACAGTGACTACTGTGGTCCAGCATATCTACTCCATCAACTCCAACGAATGTTTATCTAGGTGCTGCTCCTCTACCCTGTTATTCAGCAACTCTATAACAATGCTTTAATTCACTGAACCTCAGGAACTGGTTTTAACATTTCCCACAATTCTGCAGATGAAATGCAAATTCATACACTTGAAATACAATATAGGAAAGCACTGTACTAAGAAAGGGCTGAACAACCACTTATTTAGCAATAGCAGACTGCATGTGGTCAGTAAGAACAAGGGAAAAGAATCCATTTGTGATGGAAAGCACCATGACAAGGCCAAGAACTAGTTCTAGTAGCACTAGCCTAATGTTAACCTAGAATTAGTTTTTAATTAGTTTTAATTTCTGCAGCCAGTATGTCTAAGGTAGGCACCACTGGTGAAATCCCAGCATCCTGAACAAGAAGAGCAACGTTCCCATTCATGTTAAGATCCATCAGGATTTTCATCTGTTGCCACCATAGCAAATAAACACAGCATTCACTTCTTCACTCTGAATATGGTCTTGGTAACAGCAGAATAGGGAAAAATGAAGTGGCCACATCATTTGCTTAGTTCAACATTACACAGAAATAGTGTAACTTGCTGAGCTTTTGTATTAGAAATCATTAGAGAAGCCACAGGGAAGGAACTTTGTCCTTCTGCACATGCATGGAAAGCAACAAAACCTCATTCACCACAAGCTTCCACCTAACAAAAGGGCCCAATACAGCTTTCTCAATTTTTAGTGTTAGTGGTGTTTTGGGGTTTGGTTTTTTTTGTGGTGGTGGTGTTGTTACAAGACAGATCCAGGGTTCTGTTAAATGTAAGTTGAATATAAATATTTCTTATCATACAAACTATATGGAGAAAATCATAGCAAGACTAGCTGCAACCATACTAAACTCAGAACATGGTCCTGAGATACATTTCTTCACATCTAAGAAATGGCAATATTAATTTGGCATGCTAATTTCACACCAACCCTTGACCCACTGACTCTTCTGCTAATGACAGTTTTCTACGATACTTTTTCTTTACATATTAACTTGCCTATTGACAAAAACAACTTTGCTGCTTTTTGGAATTGCTCAATACCATTACAGTAAGAACACCAGATCTTGTCTGCATAAAAATGAACTAGTTCTCCAGCAAATAAGAATCATCACTGTGATTGACACATGGATGCACCAGAGCTGAGAGTAAGAATGCTTCAAACAGGACAGTTCCTGCAACACGAAA
The DNA here is from genome assembly GCF_000691845.1 of Merops nubicus. Taxonomy (NCBI): domain Eukaryota; kingdom Metazoa; phylum Chordata; class Aves; order Coraciiformes; family Meropidae; genus Merops; species Merops nubicus. Next base: position 42,912 of record NW_008628871.1, read on the forward strand.
TACCACTAATGCAAAAGTGTGCCACAATACCAACACAGACCCTAACTTCACTGTGCTAACAGCTTTGCTGGCAGATGGAGAGGTTTTTGGAAAGTTCTTAAGTGATGGAAAAACGGCATAAGAAAGTGATATGAGCAATCCAAAATCTGTCACTGAAAAAAGTGACCTATGCCTGCATTGCAAATCAACGCTGTCTCCACTGGGCTCATGAGCTGATAAATTTACAGAGGACTACAAGAGGAGAGAAAAAACATCAGTACAAGAGACAAACATGCTTACAGGGACGTGTATATATGAGATACTTAAGCAGCACAATAAAGTATGACTTGTAAAACAACAACCAAAACACTGATGCTATCGAGAGTTGTGCAGGCTACACAGTCTGCTACAGAAGCTGCAAGACTGTGAAAAGACCCCAGCATATCAATAATTTGGCCAAATAAATTAAATTATCTGAAGTGAAACATTAGAGAAGGGTAAAAAAAAACAACACACACACCAAACAAAGCCAAACCCAAACACCAAAACACAAAACCAACAAAACCACGAAGCTGCAAGACTGTGAAAAGACCCCAGCATATCAATAATTTGGCCAAATAAATTAAATTATCTGAAGTGAAACATTAGAGAAGGGTAAAAAAAAAACAACACACACACAAAACAAAGCCAAACCCAAATACCAAAACACAAAACCAACAAAACCACCACAACAAAAAAAATAGGGTTTTTTTCCTTCCTAAGCCCACTAATGCAACTAGAAAAACTGATCCTGCTGATTTTAGCAGGCTACAGAGGAAACTCATGAATAACAAATCTTCCTTATATTTTACAACAGGGAAGAGTCAACTGATACAAAATGGTATTGTGCCTGTGAAGTGTCCTGGCTGGAAAGCTGTCCAGGGATTAGAACAATTAAAAGACCTTTCAAGCTCTGCCCCTTAAATCTGACTCTACTCAGACAGAACCACTGGGTATTTTCTTTCAACTAAGAGAAGGATTTGGCCTTAAACTACAACAGTCTGATAGCTAAATTTACAGAACTAGCAATACCCTGAAAATACAGACCCCTCAGAGAAAAAAGAGCTCATGAAAAAAATAAATCTTATGGGATTATCAATTAAGATATTTTAGCTTCCAAATTTAAAATAAATGGAAAAATATGCCATATGAACCTCTGTAGATATTCAATCATTTTATTTTTATTATACTGAGACCCATAATTGCACCTGTAAGGAAGGAAAAACTGGATCACTTTGTCCCCATTGGTCTAAAAGCACAAGTACCATCAAGAGACGTATCTGATTCACTGGCAGTGAGCAGCAATGAGACCTGCATTAGCAAACTTCAAATGGAAAAAAAAATAATTAGGACAGCCAGAAAAATTTCAGAGGACTTAATTGTTCACATAGCTATGAATAAAATCCACACCATTTTAAAAGTTAAATGAAAATATTCGAGTAAGCAGTGTTGCACTTCACCGATCATAAACACTGCCACATAGTTCATTACATATGGTAAATAAACTTACTTTTGGATCCTAACTTCATATTCTGTTGTGTGCCTAATATTCAAAACTCCAGACTTACTTTGTAAAATTTGTTTTGGGCTGAACAACCCATTTTGTAAACAGGCTACAGAAAACAGAATCCTTTATTGAATCACATGAGTATTCATTTTAGCAGGTTAAGTTTGACAAATTTGCCTTTTTCCTCTCCACAGAGGATTATATGTATTTGCATAGAAATAATCTTCCTGGTAAAAACAGGACTGGCTTGACTGGTGTTACTAATGACCCCTCAGAACTGGAGGTGTTTATGCTGAAGAAGAGTAATTTGCTTAGGGAGAGCACTTAAGTATAAAAAGCAAGCAGAGACTAAAGGTCTCTGCACTTTGTACCAAACGTGTATCACAACTGACAACGAAAAGATAAAAAAATGCCAAAACAGAATAATATTTCCAGGAGGACATAATCAAGATTCAAGTTCAAGCCTGCCAACAGCTTGCTCCCATCCTGCTCTTTATTCACAAGCGTGGTGAATCGCACCAGAACGCAGTTAACACAGAAATGTTTGCATGAGAAAGGCCTTGCTAGTGCTGCTTTTTGAAAAATTGTTATAAAGCAGTGTTCTTGACACAGACATTTTATGAAGGTAGTATTTCTATAACCCTGATGGCTGCATGAAGCCACACAATACCTTCAGTGAAGCAGAAGCCAGCGGCTTGCCTAACGCAGCTCATAAAATCAGTGTAGGCAAATTTCTAATCATCCTCTATTCCATATACATATTCCTCATTTACAGCTCATCTACAAAGATTCATAAATCATCTGCATCTGTTGAAGCAAAGCTTACAGAAAACACTTCACTGAAATAAAAAGTTCAACTAAAACATGTATAATTAAAAATGTTTCTACACTTAAAAAAATAACGAGTAAAAGGACATGAGTAAATCTGAGCAATTTATTTCAATGCCTTGTCTGTCTTGTCGAAGTATGTTACAAAACACACACACTTGATACAGCCAGACCTCTAAGTGGAACTGACAGACACGGTGCAGCAAACATTTTGTTTACCAGACACATTTATAATTCAATTTGGAGACATTTGCAAATGTTAGCTTTCAGACTGGCCTCTTAATGGGTTCTTTAACAACTCACTAGATGCACAGTAACTGTGGGTATATTAGGATAATCAGTCTCAGGAGAAAATGATTGCATCTAGCCTTTTACTAATGTTTTAACCTCAGAAATTACAAAAAGAAAGCGTCATTTACCGCAACACAGACCTTCTGCTTCAAAGGAAACCTGTCTGGTTAACATGTTACATAAGTGAGAAAGTCCAGTGACAAATAATTTCAAAGTAATTATATCCTGAAAATTTGTTCTGATGTTTGGAAAACTTTTGGATGGTTTAGTTACTCAAATCTTCAGAGTGCTGTGCAGCTGGGCAACATCTCTCCAAGTAAACAAGGGAAATTTTATTTGACAGGTAAAAAGCAAAATTAAAATTCATTTTGAGACTCTACCTTTGAGTTGTTTGGTGATTTTTTTTTTTTTGTCTTAAATATTTTTCAGAACAGGTTCATTTAAGTTACTTCAGCATATTCCATTTAGCAAAAGGATCAAAGTTTATTTGGAATTAGACAGCATAGTCTAATACAACTCACAGACATTTCCAAATGTCAAAACATGGTGTCTTTTGCAAATCTGGACTCCTTATGCAAAAAAAATAAAATAAAATAAAATATACTGACTTCAGCAAAGTAAGTGGAACAAAAAGCCTTTCTAAACAATTCTTTAAATTACTCACAAAAACCACAAGAAAAAGACCACCAAAACAAAATGAAAGCTCGCTCGACATTTCAAGATCCTCAAGTCACAAAGAGAATTCAGGTACAAACTTCAAAAGCTGAAGAGAAGGAAGATTTCTTCTTTCACCTTTCTGTTAAGTGTCAAAATGTAATATTAAGTCTTCCCGTTCTAAGAAAATAAAGAGGACTACCAGGCTATTAAACCTTCCAGTGGATCATTTGTGGTATGAGTTATTAGCATAATTGGGGGCACACTTTATTCTGACCTTTGCAAAACTTTCATTTCCCAAATGTGATAGATACAAAGTGCTTTTATAATACCAATAATGATTATTTCCTAGGGGAAACTGCCAATTATAAGTTGGTGAAAAACGCTATACCAGATGTATATTGAGAAAATGAACACACCTACCAACAGTCAGACTAATTAAAGCCATTCTTCAAATATTAATAAAGCTTTTCACTTCCATGAAATATAACCTGTACGTTTTAGTTCAACTGCATCCTTGGCAGGTCATTCATTCAACAATAATAAATGTTTGATTAGTGTTTAAATACAGCATTTATGCTGAATGTTCACCTTTCCCTGGCAGTAAACCAACACATGTGGGAAGCTGTTTTAACATTTAACCACTTGACTCAAATCCATATTGTTGATATCAAGTCATATCAAGTGGCAGCAAAAACACTCTGATACAGAAACAAATCCTTTATGTTCTGCACAATACTTAAAAAAAGAAAATTCTTAAAAAAAAAAAAAGGAGGAGCAATAAACTGCACACAGCATGTGTTTTGGTTGTATAATCCTGACTCCAGCACATCTCTGCTGAGGTCACAAGTCCAACAGGTAGCAGATTCAACAGCATCATTTCCTGCTCTTCTGTCACCTGCTGTCTCACAACCTACTGCCAAAGTTTAGCAGCCAACGTGCACCACCAAGAGAACTGCCAGAGAGGCTACAGCCAGCCAAAATTCCTTAACACACTAACTTAAGAGGACAAGTCAAAGGCCTTCCCACCAACACATCCCCAAGTGCACCGTGCACTGAGCTCTACATGCATGCATTAGGCACAGCAGAGCAGGAGACTTTCAGCAACACCAGCCTCACACACCTAATTTGCAAAGCACCTTCTACAGCAGTGAAACTGTACCACACAGAAAGAGAGAAGCCTGCCAGGAAACACAGTCTATGGAGCTATGGTAAATTCAATCTCATCACAGATAGCCCTGGGTTTTTAAAGCTCTCCACGGATCCCACTGGATGAACAGAGACAGAAGGCTGCAGAATCACAGCAGAGTAAAAGAAACTCCATTAAGGAACACTCAGGACACAGGAGAGCCTCCAGCTCTTACTGATTAGCCATCCTGTACAGAGTTGCTTTAGCTATAGTATCTCATATTTGAAAGGCATTTGCTGTAATGTCTTTGCTTTGGTCATAAAAAATTTTGAATTAAGTTCTTAGGGTCTGTTTCCCATTTATGCTCTTCCTAACTTGCAAACCTTCATCAAATTTTATGATTCTAAGATGCAGTAGACATTAATGTGAACATATAAGTATTTTACAACACTTTCACAGCACCTACAGATTAACAGCAAAAAACAGAGTATTAATAATGACAAACATGACTTCCTATTTTATGTGACAATAGAAAGCAATCCATGTTGGTGTTGATGAAGAGGGGAAAGCTTTTGATCTCCTTAAAAATATTCACCTGGAAACTGCCTCAACTATTTAACATTTTAACAGGATAAACTTGCCAGTTCACCCATTACATAAACACAATATCTACAAAAAAAAAAATAAATTCTGTAGAGTCTAGGCAACAAATTGCTCAACTGAGACATATAGGAAAAGGCCAGTCAAACCAAAAGTAATTTAAAAAGCACTTATAGAAGTTTATCTTCTAGACTTTCCAGGATCTCTTAATATCTGCTTACCTAAAACCATAAGAACGAATGCATTTGCACAAAATAAAGGCCTGCATAGAAAAATGCCAGCTAACTTCAGACAGACCCAGATGACTTGTATATAGTCTTGTATGCCCACGTTTTTCTGGATTTTGTACCCCCATAAGACACAACTATATTATTTGGGCTGATAAAAGACACTATCTAAAGATTTCACCCTGCTTAGTTCCAGCAAATCCACGTCCAAATACCACATCAGTGTTTGATATGAATCCTTCAGAGTTCATGCAAGAATAAATGTTTTTTAAAAGGAAAAATGTGTACCAGCTTCAAATTCAGCTAACTCACGTTCTGATTTATCTGAACCAAAAATTTCTCTCATTATAATCTAAGTATTAAAGAATATTTGATCTGCCTTCCAAGAAGGAAGCGAAACTGCTTAGTGGACTGCATGTAAGGCATGTGCAAAAGCACATTTTACTAGGCAAAATTTAAAAACTCATTTATTTTTCAAAGAGAAAGGTTCAGCAATAGCTTGAGCAGAATAACCAAGTACGAATGTCAGGCAGGCATGCTGGAAAGGATGCACTGAGTACATAGAGCCAGCTGCTCAGCCTGAGTGAGTTCAAACCAAATACAAGCCACAGATATTTTAACAGCTAGGTTAACTGGCTTTCCTCCTCCCATAAGGCCTCTAAAGAAGTGAAGACAGGGTTGTTTTCTCAACGCTAAAATATAGCTCAGCAAGAAGAAAACAGCTGAATAAATTTTTGTCAGACTGAGCATCCCACTTGCTCAGAAACAGGAGCAGGATATACAACCCCATCATCTAGACCTGATCTAATGAGGTAAGTGAAGCATCGCTTCCTTTGTAGGAGAAGAGTCTGATCATCAGGCTATTTACAAAATCACTCACTGCAAAACAAGTATAAACAGCCAAAGTCTTCCAAATGTACAAACACCCAAGAAAACGACTCTGCAGATGAAGAGTCTTCTCATCCACAGAAGAGACTTCTTGAAGAAGTGGTCTCTATATCAGCATAAGAATTACTTCTATCTACAGCAGCTCCCGGGATGTGCTCCCAACTGCTCACCCAGACTGCAAAAGATCTCGTAATGATTTTGTTTACAATCCAGATTTTCAGTCTGGTACAGATCAAACAGCAAAGAGTGCAGTTAGGAAATCTAAGTACATTTACTGGCTACTTTTCGCTGTAATGTTTAACGAGTCTTATTAATTTTGAAAAGCAGAAACAAGAGTAAAAATATAAACAATTGAAAAGTGGAATGTGTGTCTTTAAGCAATAAACAACATTCCACGTATCTGCGTCTTTCCCCTTTGTTTTACAGAAAATAACTAGACAGCAGTCTCATCACTCCACATACTGTAACTTTCAAATCTTGGCAAAGCAACTCTTAAACACTGTGTTTCAGATCCAATAACTCAATACGTGCTTCAAAGATCTGGCAGCATTTCTTCTGGGAGTGATTTCCTACTTTTCTGGCTTATGCAACCTGTCGAGTTTGGAAAAATTTACCCTTAGCAGATTAAGAGGATGTACACAGAGAAAGAGGAAATCGGAATAACCACAATAAATATAAAGGAAGTTTTGAATGCAAATTTGATTTGCCACAGATATTTCCACTGCCTGCAAGAACCATTCTGATGTGGAGAACCATTCTGATGTGGAACTGCACATGCCATCATCTCAGATGCCCATTTTCACAGGTACTGTGATCAAAAAGGATTTGTTTAGGTTAACAGCTGCCAGTAGGCAGACTCCATAACTATCTCACACATGCACACTCCCTGTTCTCTAATGCAACATTCATTTTAAGAGCAGGAAAACAGAGGAGATGTGAACACTAGAACTAAAGCAGGTTCTGGAAAAGCCATAGGATGATGTGCAGTTTTGCCTTTGATGAGAATTTGTGTTTACTTGAACACCCAACCAGGCATTGCTCTTCTAAATCAGACCACAAATGTGAGAAAACATCCCTCTGAAATTTTCCATAGTTTTGGGGTTTATAGAAGTTGAAAATACTGGAAGAAAAAAATAAATCCTTTCCAAATACAAGATGTTTTCTGGCAGTAATTTTGTAATTTTCTTTTTGGCTTAACAAGAAAACAGTAAGAGCTAAAGATGAATGCACTATTCATACAGCGTAAGAAGATATCACTTTAAAAGAAAATATCTACTAGTCAAATAATCTTGGTGTATCAATAGTAGGGCTTGGCAGATTGTTCCAACAGAAGAGAGTCAGAAAGGCATAAAACATGTTGTCCAAACTCAGCTGTACACGTGACATTTTGCTTTCTTCCCCACCACATAGGTAATTCCTAGATCTGACAGTTTTATTACTGCATTTCCCACTTTTTCTATCTTGCTTCGTTTATTTTGCAGCTCTCCCCATACCTTCCAGATCGTTCTGCTTATTCCTTCACTCTTTGTTCCTCTCTTTTTCATATGCTTGGCCTCAGCTCAAGTCAGTGGCAAAAATCCCACTGACCTGTCTGCAGAGGAATCCCTTGGGGACATGGGAATGTCACTGACCATCTCTGTCCCTGCTGCCACAGCCCTTCAGCTTTCACACCGAGTCATGCCATCTGAGTTTAGGTTTGAAAACTGGAAAGGGAATAGTTTCCTCTACAACCCTCTCATCTATTTCCAGACATGCTCCTGCTGGTTAGTTAGCACAGACTTGTGCTCTGGTTTCCTCCTGGAGCCCATTTAATTCACTACCAAGGAAGAAAATGACCCAGAAAAAAAAAAAAGGTAAGAGAAGGGAAACCACAAAGAATCCAGTATGCCTTAGTAAACTGAGCCTGCACAGAACAAAATGGTTTGCAAAAACTCCACTTTCTTCAGGTTTTATTGAAGTCTAACAATGAACTGTCATTTTGTGTCTCATTTTTTGAGCGGTTCTTCCCACTGTCCACCTTTGCACACAAGACCAGGTCTTTGCACATTCCTTAAAAGAACAAGGTTCTAACTTTAGGCACTTATGAAATATAAATAGTGAATAAAATAATGCCATAGTTTAGTTCCTTATATAACATACCCATACCTTTCAAAAAAACAACCAGTAGTCTTTTCCTTCCTGAGGAGTGACAGATAAAGGGAAAGTTTTACAAGGCAATCACTTCAAGAAATACCCAGACAAAACAGCCTCAGTCCAACACAACTCATAACAAACAATCAAAATGTACAAGAGTCAAGATTTGTTTCCTGCCTTTTTCTGCATTAGAATGTCTGAAGATTCAGGCATGGTTTAAGACAGATCTACCATGGAATAATTGGAGGCAGTAGTCTGGTAAAGTTCTATAGTCCACTCCAGAAGTCCACCAGTCACTCATTCTTTCCCCACTAACCTCTGCTCTGACAGCACAAATGAAAACTGATTCAGATGAAAAAAATCAGAGAATGGTTTGGGCTGGAAGGGACCTTTAAAGGTCATCTAGTCCAACCCCTCTGCAGTGAGCAGGGATATCTGCAACTAGAGCAGCTTGCTCAGAGCCCTGTCCAACTTGACCTGGAATGCTTCCAGGAATGGGGATCTCTAGGCACCCTGTGCCAGTGTTTCACCACCCTCACTGTAAAACATCTCTTACATCTAGTCTAAACCTACTCTCTTTTACTTTAAAGCCATTCCCCCTCGTCCTGTCACAGCAGCCCCTGCTAAAAAGACTATCCCCATCTTAAGGACTTAAGCACCCCTCTTAAATACTGAAGGCCACAATAAGGTCTCCCCAGTATTTCCTCTTCTCCACATTAAAAATAACTTTTTAGAATTTTATTAATCAGGTCTACTTTTCAGCCAGATTGATTACCTGATCCACTAGTTGGTTACACAGTCTCTTGGTGTGCACAAGCATCCAGGGACAAGAAATTAGACGCTGGGAGTGAGACTGGGGATTACTTTCCTTATCAGAAGTGTCACTTAAAATGTACATGACACTACAGGGAACTTGACAACTGAGACAGTAACTACTGCCATATATCTGTATGCTTTTGTTATCTCTTGCTTTTTAGTTGCCAGACCTCTGCCTCCTCTCTGAACCACCAACTTTTCTCAGTCTGAGACCCTCACTAGTATATACTTTCTGCTCTTTCCATGCTCACCTTTCTCACCCAAAAGATGTACCCATTGCTGGATTTTGCTGTAATTAAACAGAACAATCTCTCAAAGGAAAGTACTAAGACTACATGATCACAAATAGCAGGGAATGTTTGGAAAACAATGCTTCATCTGGACACAGTAAGCTCCATTTATTTTTCTTTTGCCTCTCTATTTTGGTTTTATACTGTTGACTCCAAGTTTTAATGACAGAAGATATTTTAAGCATTCCTGACCTAGAAATATGCTAAGAGAACTTTTTATAAAGAAAACATTGTCCATCTGAAGGGAAACTCAGTGTACACTCCACCTAAGTAAGCTATGCATATTGCTTACAAACACCAGATAACTTTTTAGACCTAAAAGAACTTGATTTCCAAAAGCCAGAGACAACATGTATAAAGAATCAGACATGCTGTAGGATTCAATGGATCTGAGTGAACAGTAGTAGGATCCATGGCCAAAATAGATGCTACAGAGCAAAATCCAGCTCGGGTGAAAAACACCTACACAAAATATTTAATATGCTTATCAGGGACAGTAAGAAGATATCCTGTGTGGAAGTGGTCTACAGCTAGGATTAAAAACCTCTTCATTTTGAGAAAAGCAGAATGAGCAAATTGTACCAGTCCCTGGCAAGAAGCAACATTTTTTATTCTTCCCTATAAAGTGTCACTCCTGTTATGGGAGCAGTTAACATACCCTATATAATGACCAGGAAGCAGACACATTAGGACTAAATCCCATCCTCAGTTTTGTCAGTGGTTATATGAATATGCTCAGCAGGTGTGACAGTGAAGTTTATGCACACCCACACTAGCATAAGGAAAACAAATGCAAAATATTCCTGTGATTGTAGCAGATAGATTACACAAATAGAAATTCATCAAGGTTTGGTCTTCTCAAGTAAACCAAATAAGCAGCTTAACATTAGAGTAGAAAACTCTTACAAACAAGTACCTTGGTGTGAGCAGCACCATATTAACAGGGTGTTCTTTCACAGCTACAAAATGTCATCTGTGGGGCTATTTTTGAGGCCCCAAAAACATGAACAAGTTAGTCATGCAAATCTATCAAGCACTCAGCTTGTTGAGGTAAAACCAGGAGCTGCTCCAGCTTTAAAGATCATAGTACACATTCTGTTAAGCTTCAATACTCTTTAAGAACCTAGGTTTTATAAGTGCCATTTTTTAAATGAAGACTACAGACCAGACAGCTGCACAGCATATAAAACAAGTAAACAGAGACAAAAGTCAGACACAGAGATAACTATACCTCACATATTAGCTCTTAATACTTCTGCCCTCCCTTTGTGATTCTAGCCAGTAGCCCATTAGGTGCTCAAACTCTGTGCTAAGGATCCAGTTTCTGAGTAACACCTTTAAAACATGTCAATGGACAGAATTTTAGTAGTAGGCATCCTGACTTTTCTGTTCTGAGTTCCTTTTGGTGATAGCTCCAATTTGCATCTCTCCCTTCCTTCACCTTCACTGACACAGGAAAATATTTCAACGTTTTCAAAGCAGGGGGGACAGCAATAGGAGAAATATATTAATGCTCCTTCACCATAGTCCAGCTCAACCGTTGCTTGTCTGCAGGATAAACAGAGTGAACCAGCAACTGCTTCAACGTGCTGCTAAATCCTAAGCAGAACTATTAGGAGACTTGTCCACAAGGCTGAGCTGTACTTTAATCAGAGGAGGAGGCCCTACCTCAGATTTCCCGTGTAAATATACTGTGGTGGGGTTTTTTTTTAATGACAAAGTATACAACCACTTAAATAACACAGGCAGCACATAATTGGTTCTTATTGAGCACAAGATACAGTGATAACTAAGAATCCCCTTGGGGCTGATAACGAGGCTGGGCTGTTCTTATCTCCCCATCTGAGAGATACAGTGACACACGAGTACCCACATGAGAGCACAGCTAATTTCATTAAAAATACACATCCCAAACAATCTGACTCTGTGTTTTAATTTAAAACACAAAACCTGCAATTCTAACCTTCAAAAATACCACAGGGATCTTTTTTCACCTCAGTAAAAATCAGCTAAAAAGTCATGATGAATGAAATCGGTGAGGCAAGTGTGACGATCAGGTCATTGTTTTAATTATCATTCCAGTTAGGAATGCCCAGCAAACATTATGCATAGCTTCACATTATAAACTTTGACAGGGATTCAGAACTTCTTCCTTCCAACAGTGTTGGAAATCATCATTCACTAAACAAACTTTCTTTGGCTAATTCTCTGATAGCTCAGTCTCTTTGAGCATAGGAAAGGGGTCAAAGTTCCTGTAGCTCCTCATGAGATTAAAGGGAGCACAATTATAGCTGATATGTTATAATAACATCTCCCATTTGCAGGCTGATAGGGTAGGAATCCTTGATGCCTGTGGGGTATATAAAACTACACTCAGACTAGAAGTACAGCAATTGGTTTGCAAGTGACCCAACCCCGAGTATTAAAAAAATAGAAATTGTTTTCCACAAATTTGAGGTGAGAAGAATCTGCTGGAATCATATAGAGACTAGAGCACTTAAATTGCCTTTGCAGCTGTTTTAAGAATGTTTAAGCATGGCTCCACGTTATTGCTGTAGTTTAGTCAGGCCTGAAGTGAGGAGAAACAAAAGATCAGTTTGTTACTCACCTTCTCAGAATGTCAGGCTACTACAAAAAGATGAGGCTACTGGGGACCTAGAATATGTGTCTGGTGTCACTGAGCATCTTCACACACACTCTTCTTCCTTCGTGGCAGGTATCTGGTTTTCAGGAGAGTGCAGCATACTCTGAATTTGCAGAGTTATGACCTAAATTTCTGATAACGTATCTCACGAATGCCAACCATTGTTTCTTTAAAATACATTTCTCATTCTACTAATGTGGACAGTGCAGCAGTGAAATATTAAGCCATATTTTAAACTTGAAATCATCTAGTAATAAAGCAAATTAAAATATTAAAGAAACAGAAAAAACATACCTTTTGAAAATCAGAAGTTACTCTGTAGAAATTTCCATTGTAGAGGTCTTCCTTTCCCTAGAAAAAAAAAGAAAAGCCTTATTTGTGCATGCTAATAGTTAAAATTACCTAATAAAAATAGAGTGAACTACCTCAAGGCTTTCTTTTTCCTCCAGAGAGAACTTCTTATGGATCAGAATATGTACAGTACAGCAAGCATAAATACTGCACACTCAGTGAGTTCTTGTTTCAAGTTAATTTTATTTTGAAGTTGCCTTTTGTCTCTGTTATTGAAACAAAAGCATCACAGCTGCACATGAAGCTAACACATGGTATCCATTCTTCCAAGGATTTAAAACTAGAAAGCAACCTTAAATGATGGGAGACTAAGAACAGAACAGTGGGTCAGGAGCAGAGAAAAACAAAAAAAAACCAACTTATTTTATTCTGGTCTCTTTCTCATCCCAGCTTTGGGTAAAAAGTAAATTATGCCATCGTTAGTGCTAAGACGTCCCTCATTGCTTTTGTCACCACTTTAGAAGGATGAAAGCATCAACTAGTTCACTGATGTCCACTTCTGTGTTTCTCCCTCCTGTGTGTGTGGGGAAGGGGCTGGCAGCACAGGGGAATTTGATGCCTCTGGGCAGCACAAGTGGGTGAAGATTTCACACCCTTCCCGTGGCTCCAGGCATCAGGGCAGCGACAGGGTCACATCAGAGTCCTAGTGACATTCTAGTCTTTTCTGCAATATCCTTGCATTGTGAGGTTGAATCCTTCCATGAAGAACTGACTTTTCCCCAGCACTGGTACAGATCCTGCAGCTGTCACACCTGTATCAATAACAGCAACTGCTTTGTGGGTCTTACTTTCTTCCCCTCTTGTTTTAAAATACAGGAATC
>NW_008628872.1:0-40873 GCF_000691845.1 Merops nubicus
TTGTTGTTGTTGTTGTTGGATTATTATTATTATTATTTAGTATCATCATTATTATTATTAATGATGCTTAGTCATCAGCTGGGGTTAAACCACAACAGGTTTTTAAAAATGAAAAATGTTATTGAAAAGATTATTGTAAATACCTCTTAAGACAAAGCCCATTTTCCAAATCCATTTTTATGACTTTTAATTATTTCTTTTTAAATAATACAATTAGAATAAGAAAAGTTTTATTCTCAAATACCGATCCTTTTAAAACCAAAATTGTTTTGTTGAAAAGCTCTAATTTTATTCACAAACCTAAACCTAAGCACTTTCAATTTCATGAACCTGCGCCTATTCTTACTTTAATCTAAATGAAATCTATTAGACTGTGATAAGAAGATAAGGTCTTAAAAATGTGCACTGTATTGTTGGAATATTGTCAGCTTTGTCTATAATTGCATACATATTTCTTGTTTCAATTGTACAGCAACTTTAAGAAAGAAGTCAAATTCATAGAATCGTAGAACCACTTTGGTTGGAAAAGACCTTTAAGATCATTGAGTGCGACCATTCTTCCATGGTGTAACATTACTAATGCAGCTATGTTTAAATGAGTGACACATTTGGTTTATGGCTTTTACATCTGAATAATCCTTTCAACAAACAGTGCAAATCCTGTTCATGCACCTTACATACTGCTTAACTACACCTGAAAGGAAAATAAAATCTCCCTCTCACCTCAAGCTACTGTTGGGATTTTTTTCACCATTTGCTTTTACTAAAGTAACATCATTAGCACAGCGATCAACAAATGTAGCTTTGCAAAGGGCACACACATTTCAGCTTTGCCTGAACACAAAATCACATAATTTCATTCATGTAAAGCACAATACTGACCCAAATCCCACAAACCCAGGAAAGCAATAGTTAATACACAAAAATCACCTAAAGGAACAGAACTCTTATCTTTTGAGGGGGAAAAAAAAAAAAACAACAAAACAACCAAAAAAAACCAAACAAGCAACAAAGAACCATAATATTATTTGTTCATTTTTAAAACTGGGCAATTTATTTTAGTTCTAGTAGATTTTCTGTACTCCCAGTTGGTTTTCAACTTGAGCAAATACATAATCTTTTCCTGTTTCAATTAAGTAATGAATAACCTTACAGTCACTATACGATAAGAAACAACCTTACTGAAAGTGAAAAAGGCCTTGTAGCAAGGACATGGCATTTCCAAGCCCATTGTATAAAATGAACAGAGATTTGGCCTAGACTGGGCTTCAAGAAGTGTTTCACTCTTACTTTCATCACTGAGGTTCTATGTAATCTTCATCAAGGTTTTGCTTTCCCTTTTCAGACTTTGCCTTCTGTATTTGTGATGTCAGGTCTTAAGGTCACAGGCATAAGAAACAGTCTTAATGAAAGGGAAAAAGGCCTTGTATAAAATGAACAGAGATTTGGCCTAGACTGGGCTTCAAGAAGTGTTTCACTCTTACTTTCATCACTGAGGTTCTACGTAATCTTCATCCAGGTTTTGCTTTCCCTTTTCAGACTTTGCCTTCTGTATTTGTGATGTCAGGTCTTAAGGTCACAGGCACTGACTGACTACATCTGCACAGCATTTAGCATAAAAAAAACTTTAATTTCAAATAGATTGCAAAGATGGATATTTATCCTTACAACTGATGATTTGGTCATGTTAGATCTGGACACGTTGTACAGTTACTCTTGCACGATGACTCAACATACAACATAGGATTTCTTTAGATTCACTATTCTCAGGATAGTCTGTACTCCTGTACTCAGTACTAGCAAGGATGAGTATTTTGTACTTGCAAGCACCTTGATGCACACCTTCACTTGCTAAAATACCATGTTTATATTCAAGGAAGAACTCGGCTGATACCAAAACATGGATATTTAGGCATGTTGCACAAGGAGCCTAATGCCTATGGAAATTGCTTAACTTCTCATATTTGTAAATCTTACAGACTTTTTATTTCTTTCTAGCATACAAAGAGAGAGAAAAGCCAAAGGAGCTCTTCATGAATGTAAGGAGCAGGTTGTTGGATGGGACTCTGAAGAATAGTTGTTCAAACATTATTGTGATGGGCAACCGTTTTAAATCTTAGAGCATGAGCATGGATTTAACAGAAACGCCACTATGAGTTCCATAAAGCAGAATGCCACCAGTGTTCTCACTGAGAGATAGGAAAAGGGAAATGAGATTTTGAAAATAGTCATAAATAATAAAAAATGGTTGGCCTATAGCATTTTTTTTTAAATTAACAAGAAGAACTTGAACCCAGTATAAAATGCCTTGAAGAAAACCTGTCTAGTCTTGAGGGATGGGGGTTTTGATCAGGATAGCACAAGTGTGTGAATAATTTTCAGATGCGGAATTTATTTCCTGTTTTGAAAGAAATTGCTTAGCCTTGAAAGGTTTGTCAGGAGCATTATCATTTTTTTAAGAGCATTCAGGTAGTTCAGCATGAAGAAAGGAATACTTCTCTAGCAGATCCTTTCCAAACTAAAATACAATTCCATAAAATATTTAGCATCTTTGTGGGGTTATAGTTATACTTATAGGAACCCATTCTCCTGGTATAAGGACCTGAATCTGTTGCATATATAATGAAGCCATAGATAATCATGGTCATAACTGGGGGCAGAATCCATCCTTCCTTGCATGAAACTCTTCAGTGGAAAAAAAGTGCAAGGGGCTATGTGGCATGTCAGATTTATTATTCAAATTTATGAGCCAGTCACCAAACCGCAGTGCAGCTCCCAAATAGCTTAGAAAAACCTTCATGGCACCTCTAAGCAGGACCTTTGAGTCACAGAGGCCTTGGTTTCACCTGTGAATATTTCTACAGTTCTTACTCCTCATCTCTTTCCAGACAACTCTCTAGGAACTCTCCGTAATAGTCCCAGATGCCTACCCTGTCTGTCTCAGAAAGCCTCCAGTTGTCTGCCCACACTCTGCCTGAAGGAAGTGAGTCCTGAAAAGAATAGATTAGATCACCAGGAAAAAAAAAAATAAAATAAAAATAAAGGAAACTTAAGAGGTGCCTGAAGAAGGGAAGTGAGTCTTGAAAAGAATAGATTAGATCACCAGGAAAAAAAAAATAAAATAAAAATAAAGGAAACTTAAGAGGTGAAAAAAGAGTGAATGTGTTTTTTGCATGGTTCTTTGTAAATGTGAGCAACGGCTCATCAGATTGGAGGCAAGGGAGTCCAGCCAGCTCCATGCTAGGCTGCGACCAGATGCACAGCTTTGGGTGAATCACTTCTATTCTGTTTCCTTTTCTAGTCTTTCATTTACTGCCTTTTTGATCAGATCCAGTCTTCATAACTAAAATACTTAACCTGTGCTTTTAAAAATAAACGTTTTAATGAAGATTTCCTTGCTGGTAATGTGCTACCAACAAAGTCTGTGTCCCCTTGGCTTCTGTGCTGTCTCAAGGTCTAGGTTTCACGCTTTATCACCTGGATTGGGAAGGTACTTGTAGTGGTATGAAAACAAAACAGTGAGAGACTCCAAGTCAGCAATACAATTTAATAGGAAAAAATAACATAAAAGCAATAATACAAAGGAAAACCACAGACAGAGTCAGAATACAACCTGATACTCTGTAGTTAGGGTGGTGATAGCAGTCCAGACGAAACAGTGGTCTCATAGAAAAGATCTGGTAGCTCTTGTCCTCTGGAAATCCAGTGGGTAAGGCCCCCCGTGCTGTCCTGAACCCCAGTTTATATCCAGGTGGGCGCACTTGGCTCCTCCCCCTGGGTGGAGCATCTCACCATGGGTTGATATCAGTCTATGAGTCATGCAGTGGGTCCTTGATGGCCCCTTAAACAGAAATAGCTCCTGGGGGGAGCTCTGTATGAGTCATGGGGCAAGGTATGGATAGGCCCATGAAGAGGGAGGACGCCTGCTGGGTGAGAAGGTGTTAACATATCCCTCACCTCTTTCCTTACCTGTTATAGCCTGGGGTGTGAGGTCTGTCCTGGGCAGCTGCTACCCATGATTTTTCTTACCAGACCATGAGCAGTAACATAGAGGGTATAGAATACACAGTTTTTGGTTCTACTCACATAAGGATACACTGGTCCCAGCCCCTGTAACCATGACAGTACTCCAGTGTCACCCATCACCTCAGGTGGGGTTTTCCCTTCGAGGGAAACGGTGGATTTGCATCAAACCAGAAACAGACCAATAAGGGGCATAGAGATCGTACTGATGCTCAGGCTTCGGTGTGATAACAAGTTAAAACTAATATGAGAAGATAAACACTCACCTTGGTGTACATGAGCAGTCAGTGAATGAAGTGGAGGCTCTCAAAGTCTTACAAGTGAACCAGAGAGCTTCTCACTTATAATAATCACAGAACATCTCAAGCTGGAAAGGACCTTGAAAGATCATGTGATCCAACCCTCTGCAGGAGAGGGACCCTAGATTGTCTAACATACTGTCCAATCACACCTTGAAAACCTCCAGCATTGGAGTTTCTACCACATCCCTGGGGAGGTTGCTCCAGTCTTCATGGTTGTTCCCACTGACTGTGTGAGGAAGTCAAGTATTTTCTTTACTGCTTTACTATATGCTTAAAATGCACATCTCTCTGGGGTGTCCAAGACTGGATCCCACTATTATCAAGTCTTGAGAGTAAATATTCTTTCTCAGCATGAATCTGTGCTTATAAAATAGAGGTCTAGTTTCTTCTAGGTCCCATAGCTATTGCTGTAATACAAATAATCACAAATACAAGATTGAGATTCTCAGAAGGGCTTGGAAAAATAGGTTTAAGGCAGTAAAACTTATATAAACAATGCCTAAAAAGGCAGACTGAAAACCTGTAAGGAAAATGTTGAAGAATGAGATAAGTAGATATGGTAGAATGCTATAGGTAGGGAAAAAAAAGCCCAAATAGTTAATTTTACTGTATTATATTTGAAGATATGAAAATATACACATATTTCTCCCTGGCAGATCCCTTCTAAGAAAGAATATAAATCACAATGATCTGACAGGTTGTCCTGGTTCCGTGTAAAAAGGGGTTCAGGGCAGGACTCACACGAAACAGAACTATGCACTCACCTCTCCCCCCCTGAGAGAGAGAGAGACACTTTGGAAAAAAAATGAAGTATATTGTTTAACAAGGAACAGAAAACGAAAAAGAGAGGTAAGGAAAATAATATATACAAAGATTAGAGGAAAAAATACAAAAAATAAAATACACAAAACCCTCAGAAATGGTTCCAGGCTCCCACGGAGTGAAAGGACAACTTCCCTCTCCAAGCTCCAAGGCAGGAGTGAGATTAGAACCCACTTCTTGCTTCTTATCAGAGTGTGTGTGGGAAGGGGAGGGAATACAATGGTTTCACCCCCACCCGGGGTCCTCCCAGTTGCTGGAAGGTCACGCCCCCATTCCAAGCCTCAAACCACAACATAGGTCTTTGTCAGTAATTCAGCCACAAAGCTACCATTTTAGAAGAAAATCATAAACAGGAAGGTTAAAATAAAGGCATGGTCACATGGAAACGGAGATTTGTTTTGGAAAGAAATAGCAGAGTGTCATACAGAGTAGTGTACAGTGAAATATTTATCTACAGCATGCTATTTGTTTTTGAAAACAGTGAGCTAAATTATAAAGTAAAAACTGGACCAAATTGACAGAATAATTTATTTACAGTCTAAGAGACTTCTTTTCAATCCACCTATGACTATGTGAAGGTGGATGCAGAAAATTAGTAGTGAGAAATGCTAATAATTCAAAGATAGATGCAAAAGAGACACATGAGAAGAAACGTAGAAATCCTTTAGGAAAGTTTATAGATATTATTCATCTACACACTGGAAATTTTAAACCTGTTTTATACAGTTCTCTGTATCATGTAAACACGACCCTCTGCCAAATATAACTTGCTTTTCCTAAAAATCTACATATTAGCCTAAGATACAGCAGCACACAACATATTCATAAAGCAAATTCTCAACTATGAGAGCAAAAATATTTGTGAGTGTAGGTGCATACACAGATGTGTACATGCATTATTATGATGTTTAAAAAATGTTTGCTATTACACAGACATTACTTGCACACAATTATGTTATATGCCTTCTGAACATTTAGAGGGTTCGTTCCCAGGGAGGGCACAAGGGGATTGAGAGAGATATGTAGGAAGTAAAATTGCACAAAGGAGACAGACGTCATTAATCCATCGATCTGACTGCCTGGGTCTGTCTTTCTATGCATTGCTAACTCCCTGGCAGGCTCTAGCCAGGTAGTGTAGGAAGTGCTAATGTGATCTGACTCGAGATCAATAGTAACATGGTCTTAGATGCACTGTTTGTGCTGGCCAGAGTTCTAGTTTGGAGACAGTGCTGGATAGTGTTTTACACCTTTTTAGCATCTAACAAGCACTCTGGGCCTCCAACAGAAACCAAACACAATTAAGTATCAGAAGCCAGAGAAAGGCTGGAGGAGTTGGTGATGTTGTGATAACAGAGTGAACCTTTGACCCCTAGGTTAATAGTCTAAAACTTGCCTAAATTAGTCATGACAGAGGGCTAAATTCTGTACTGACTTTTAACCTCATGGAAACAAGCAGACTTGCAGGAATTCAGGCAGTCCTAAAACTTGGATTTCAAGCTGAAAAGCAATTAGAAATTAATTGGGATTTTAAACCCTGTTCCTGTGATCAGTTTAGACATGCAGGCACACAGCAAGTGGCACCAATTGTGTTTGCTAGCAATCTCCGTGGGGATGCTGTGACTGCAGACTTCATCTTCCCCATCTGCAGATACCTACCCAGCTGGTGCCACAACCTGTCAGAAGGTGGTGTGGGGTGGTACTGCTGCCATCTGTCCTCTGTGTAAGCTGAGGGTAAAGGTCTTCTGCCTCCAAAAGCGAACCAGGCTCCCTCAAAAAGTGTCAAATCTATCTGACAAGCAGAAAGGTCTAAACCAACTTACAATGATTTAGTGTCCTAATATCTGTTCACCACTGAGATTCAGAGTTACAGCTCCCATTTTAGCTACAGGATGCCATAGAGACATTATGGTGTGTGATAATTTCAGATAGTATATTTCTATGGAGTCATTTAGGCTCACTAAAACACTTCATATGAAAAGCATAGACAAGCATTATTTCATTCACTAGCAAAACTAAGCCACCCATTCACCTGAAATACTCTTCTGTACTTGATATGTTAATCTCTGAGCAAAGGTCGGAGAAAAAAAAAAATAGCAGAAAAATCTATGGAAGAAAGGGCATGAAAAGTACAGTCCACAAAAGATAAAAGATAGCAGCCTTGTTCGCTTCCAAGTGTCTTCCGATAGGATGGGGAAAATTAATCTCCAAAGAAAAAAAAATCCAACAGAATTTATGTTCTCTCTGACAAGATTGTGTGGTTTGCTTAGGTGTATTTCTCAGTTCTCTTTCTGATTTTTAAATTATTGAAGGTAGGACACTTTCATCAATTCAGGCACTTGAGAAAATCTGCCCTGTTCAGACTTATTCTCGGTTTCTTTGAAGTGCAGATAGTCAAAGTGTGTGGACATAAGTCCTCCAGATCCAGCTAGAATGATTCCACCCCCACAGAGATTCTGTTGAAATTTGGCATCCCTGTTGCCTGAGCTCAGCTCAACTAGACCAGAGTTTGTGTAGGAAATGAGTTGCTAGGACAGATTTTGGTGCAACAGCTAGCTGGGAAGAAGTCTTCATTTGCCATGCTGCTAGAGAAGTGGATATCAATTCACCACCCAAGGGCCCCTATCAAGGACAGAGACCTATTATGCTGTCTGCTGTGACACAAGACAGGCACTTTATTATCCAGAACAACCTCAGAATTAGACTCACCAGAAGTACTACATGAACAAAAGAATATGTGAAAATTGTTGTCCGCTGTTTGAAACTACATAACTGTTTCTACTTCTGCTGTTTCTTCCCATTATGGCTGTCTTCAATATCAACATTTCCCTAATTCTTTTTTTTTTGGTCTAAAAAAAAAACATTGCTAGAGATGCTAAGAGAGAGTCATGAAGCATGGGTATGAGGCAACACGGAATACCCACGCTGCTGTTTTTCTTTTTAACAAAGCAAAGGATGTGTTCAATTTAAAGAGACTTATTTTTAATGTAAATAAGCAAATGCTGTACATAATCCACACAGTTCTGGAGCTGCCGGATAACAAGTTTGCACAGCAGAAGCGAGGCAGCTTTGTTTCTCTTTAGAGCTCAGGAAGGCGAAGGTCAGACAAATCAGAATACGGAACATTTGGTTCTTCATTGGCCTCCCTGGTGCTTTTTCCTCTCAGTGCATTTCATTTTCTTGGCAAATGTCTGTGACATATCAGTAAGTCATTTTAACACTTCTTCATGCCCTACTATTTCGGTTTCAACATCATTAATAAAACAGCAGCTTGGAAGGTGGCACAACAGGCATTCTAGTATGCTAGCAGGTAGGGTGGCTGTCTGATTTTTTTTCCCAGCTATTAGCATAGCCAGACCTCAGCCTCATAAATAAACAGCACATAGTCTACAGAGAGTTTCATATGAAAAAAATATGCACAGTATGCTTTTCACCGAATAGCTATGTGCTATTGAACCATCTATTAGAGAAACTTTACCCTGGAAATTCAGACCTTATAATTTTAAAGTTTTAAAATGAAACCCCCTCAGGCTAGCCCAGCATAAACAATTAGTTGCTCCCTGTTAAACTCTATATCCATAACAGTCCATTTTGAATGTTTCATAAGGTACACTGAGGGACATCATTAGTATGTGAATTTCTTTTACAAAGATCACAATGAGGGCTTTAGGAAGAGAATGCACATATCCAGGGAAGATTGGCAGACAGAACGTCGCAAGCTGCTCGTGCTGAGTCGATTCAGAATCATGTGAAAGCATTTGAGCCATTTAACTCTATTTCTTTTCATCCTCAAATCTCTGCCTTCACATAATCCCATGAGTACAGTTTTCTAAACCCAATTTAATATCCTATCTTGTTATTCCCTACTGGGTTTCTGGATTATTTCTTTAACTGTTTTTTCTTCTTTTCTATTTTCCTTTTTAAACTTTTATGAGATTTTTTTTTTTTTGTTCTAATATGAAAGCATCTGAAGTTTTTGCCTTTTAACCTATTTGCTTCTGACACAGTTCTGTGGTATCCATGATACAGTACATTTCCTCATCTATCTTTATAGGCAAGTCTAATTGACTGCTGCATCCATGATGCTCTAGTTGAAATAGCATGAAATTCACACCACCTCCTCATTGACTCCTAGCTCAGAACCCTACTCCAAAACTTGAAATCTAAGAAGAATTTTCCCCCCTGTGTCCACATAAACAAATTCTAGGTACCTTAACAGAAATCTTTACCTGCAGACAAACCTTCGAGTTAATGAAATCAATAGCTAGAATTCTAATAATGCATTGAAAATAATCATAGAATCATTCTGGTTGAAACAGACCTTCAAGATCAACAAGTCTATTAACCCAGCACTGCCAGGTCACCACTACTCCGTGTTCCTAAGTGCCATATCTACATGTCTTTTAAATATCTCCAAGGGTGGTGACTCCACCATTTCCCTGGGCAGCCTGTTCCAGTGCTTTACAGCTCTTTCCACAAAGAAATTTTTTCCTAATATCCAACCCAAACTTCCCCTGGCACAACTTTAGGCCATTTTCTCTTGTCCTATTGCTTGTAACATGGGGGAAGAGACTGACCCTCACCTCACTACAACCTCCTTTCAGGTAGCTGTAGACAGTAATAAGATCTGTTGAAGAAATAATATAATGAATCTTTGTGGCAAAGTGGTTGAATTGACATCATAGCAGGAAAAATAATTTATTTTAGCTCTGCTTCTCTATAGCAAGGATTGTATTGGAAACTGTAGAAAAAAAAGAAAAGGTTATCCAGGTTTCCTAAATTCACATACCTAATTGTCTTGAGAAAAAGTAGCTAGTGATTCCTCAAAGGATGGAGCTGGATTGCCAATATAAAACATGTTCATCTTACTCTGTGTGAACTCCAGTAATCACCAAATTCACATGTAATAGTGGAGGGCCATAATGTCAGAAACTTCATACCAGTCAGGAATGACTCACCCCAATGCTCTAATTTGTTTTATAACAGTGCAGATGCCCCAAAAGGAACAAAATAGTTTCTTATGAGTAACAATTCATGCTTTTTCAGAGAAATCAACATGTGATGAAATCTGAGGCAATTTATTGGTGCTACATGTAGATGGAAAGCTTCAGTGAGAAGCAGAGTCAAATGCAAAACATGAAGTCTCTGTCAAACGTGGTGTTTTGTGCCTATTTGTCACTAATACCCACTTTAATGATTTTGGGTTTATCTACAGCATGAGTGGAACTGTAATAATAATCTCAACAGTAATTCACAGCTTTTCCTCTTTTGGGTTAAAGCTTTGTGTGGACACTCTTATTTCAACATAACAGTGCCTCTATATAAATTTAGCTAAATTGGAAAAGAATCAACTTTAAGCTATATCAAAATAGGTCACTTAGACTGAAATAATAGTGTCAGCACACAGACATAAAACTAAATAATGAAGGGTGTGAATAATAGCTGATATATTTATTTGGATTCTATTCAACAGAAGTGTTTTCTAGCAGAAGCAGCAAGTGAGGGTTATTTTTAAGATAACTGCACTGATAGTAGTAAATCAAAAAGAGAATTTTTGTTGAAAAAATTCCTGATATTGCATTTTTTGCAGAGTGGCAGACAGCACTGTTTCATAGCCTGAACTGATCACTAGATCAACAGGAAAATACAAAGCTAGAAAGCAAGGCCTAAGGGTCTGTACTGGGAGAGGGAGATCCTAATGTGCAACAGAAAAGATTCAACACAAACTTATGTCAGGCAAACAAATAATTTATTTGGACACTTGGTTCCTACTGAGGTTCCTCCACTCTTGTTGAAGAGCAACTACAAAATGTACATGTGTGTATATATATATATACATATACTTTTGGATCTGTCTCAAAGGAATTCAATCTTAAGCAAATGTTTAATTCAGTTTTACTCAGAAAAATTACTCTCTTTTTTGCAGTTGTCTGCAACTCTGATTTGCTTAATCGGGGCCAGGAAAATCATGAACTTTTAGAACAGAGCCCTGATTAAACTAACAGAATAACAGCTAAAATCAGGATGGTTTGGTCTATCTGTTGATCTTACTGGCTTTTTGTTCTTATAATTTCAAGTGATTTTTTGCTTTCAATTTCAAGTGATTTTTAAAGTTATTTTTATTTAATTTCTAGTTGCTGAGAGCTTATGTAACTGTAATGAGAAAGTGAATGCCTTACAGGTTCTCTATTAATTATTTTCAATATAATAATTTCAAAAATAGCTTTTTGCTATTAGAGTGCACTTTATAAATTATGACATAGAGCTTCTATATTTTAGAGAATGTTGGGAACATCAGGGTGCATATTGTTATTGCTCTGTATGCATAGATAAAAACTGACATTTCCTGAAGGAGTCCTTCAGCCAGGTCTACCACAATGTTAAATGAGGCCACAAATTTATAATTTATTACTTCAGCTTAAAGCAAATACTTCAGCATCCAACATCAATCCATGATACTGAAAGTTAAAATTGTCTTTTAGTCAGTAAATAGAAAGTTTATGAAAAAACAGGGGGAGCTGCTTTGCATTTATTGTTGCTTTTCCAAGTTTCATTATTTTCTTTTAAAAGTGTATGTTACTAAACTATCAAATTAGCAAACAATGCCAGTTAAAACCTCAACTAGTACAGCATTAATGAAGTCCCCTGTAAAGTGTAAATAAACATGATTTATTTTACAAACATAAAAATTGACACAATACACTGCTGGATTAAAATCTGCCTCTTAACTAGGTGGTAGAGGTATAGGTGGGTTTTGAGGGGCTTTTTCACTTGTTTTGGTTTTTAAATTATGCACAATTGTTGCACCATGTGTCTTCCAGACCTATTATACTTCAGGAAAAAAGAAAAAAAAAAGTTTCTTGAAAGCAACTTCTGGTTACATCCCTGTACTGAGAGGACTTACAGTATTGGGGTATGGTAGAGAACATTTACAACATCTTTCTGGAAAAAATCTAATTTAAGATTATTTGAGAGCTGTAGAGAACAGGGAAAGCTAGCTCAGAGTAGCAGAAAATAAGCAGAGAGGGAGAATAAAACCCAGACTACTCCTTAGCTTCCAAGATACCTGCGGTGTCTCTATATCCATAGGTCTGAAAGGACTCAAACAGGACACATGATATAGAACAGAATGTTCTCAGTGCTTAAATTCAAATGAAATGCTGCATTTATGCTGTAGGTCTGTATGATTCTA
The DNA here is from genome assembly GCF_000691845.1 of Merops nubicus. Taxonomy (NCBI): domain Eukaryota; kingdom Metazoa; phylum Chordata; class Aves; order Coraciiformes; family Meropidae; genus Merops; species Merops nubicus. Next base: position 12,337 of record NW_008628872.1, read on the forward strand.
TGATTCTATGATTCTATGGACCTATTAAAGGTCTTTATACTCATTGATCTGATAAGACCTTCCCATGGAAGTGCTTTTTGTCATTCTAGTTTCAGAATAAAGAGTAAAGTAAAAGAGGGGGGAAAAATTTACTTGCCATTTGTAAAAATTAATAGCTGCTTTCCTTATAAAAATTTCCAGGGAACATATTCCCCTCTGATGTAATATATTATGCAACAGGCAGGGGCAGCAGGAGCTTCAGCAACATGTCATTGGGATACTGATAAACTGTTTGTAAGAGAAGAAAGAATGATAGTGACGAAATGAAGTCTGCTTAGAAGCTGGTACCAGGAAATGAAAAACTAAAATGCTGCCTTGAGAAACTGAAGCCTGGATCTGGAAGAAATCACCTAGGTCACCCAAGCCAGTTCCTTGCATTCACGTACATTCATTGCCTCATCCAGCTTTGGCCAGCTCCTGACTACAGCTCTAAACTGTGCTATATGTCTGTGGACTGCTCCTGTAAACAGAGAGATGGGAAACTGCAGTGAGGAAGCAGTCTGAAATAAGTCTTGGAGTCCCAAGTTCTAAGAACTAGTACTCCAAACATATCCCCACCCGCTAAAACACATCTCAGCAACTTGCAGATAGCTCCAGGGCATTAGGAAAAAGATTAAAGCAGTACAAATGATGGTCAACGACACAGAAAGAAAACTAGAGAGCAAGAGTATTGCTCATATCTGTCTTCCTGCAATAACATATAATTTTTCAGGATGAAACCCCAACGGGCTCTAGGAATACAGACTACACTAGTAACTCTAGCTGCTGCTCAGTTCTGGGATCCCACAGTTTAGAGCACTTTAATAATGCCTGAAATCAAGGAAAATCTAGTGCTGTTCATCATATATAGTAAACATGTACATGAAGAGTAACTAAATAGATATCTGTATAATGTATAGCATATGATAAAGTGAATCAAATGATGATTTTTGGTCTGTTAGTTGTGGGGAAATCTCATTACAATAAAAAGGGTAGAGAAGAAGAAGAAGAAGGTAAATATTTAACTTGTTTGACAAGTGTTTTTTTAACATACAAAACCAGGTAGAGCTAAGTAAGAATAATAATAATACTCTTCCTGGAGAAAATTCCATTGCAACATCACTTAAGGCTTTTTGTTCATTTTTGCCTGAAAGACAATGACATAGTGAAGTACAGAAATTCTCAGGAAAACAAAATGTTCAGTGTGAAACATTTTATTTTGTGGTGAGAGGTTTGCTCTTAGCCAGTTCAGCAGCAAACATCACTTGTGACTCTGCATAGCCCACTGGGAGATGTGGTTCAAGAGTCTTCTGCTCCAGCTCTTGGCAATAACCTGTGCCACCTTGCTGTGCTGTGAGGTAGGAGACAGTGGATGTTTCCTACACTGAACTGCCTGCCTGCTTATACTGTTGCCTCTATCTCCATATATGACAGTTTTCAACTGTATCATAATGTTCTATCTAAATTAAAATAAGGTGTCTGCAAATGAGTTCCCACAAATGAGAAAATACTATTTGTGTGATATCAGCCAAACAAGACTATCAGCTTTAGGCTGCAATTTAATCTGTTTCTTATTCTCAAGCAAAATTTTTCTGAAGATATTTGACAAAACCCTGAATTGTCTGAGATACCACATTGTTGGATTCTTGCAACAGCTTATATGGTCTTTCAAATCCTGTGGCATATATTTTATCCACAAGGTTACAGTTATATTTAAAATGCCATTAAATCCAGACAGTTTTCTGAGTTAAGCCTTTTCTCAATCTCAATTGCACTTTCTTCACTTTCTTTAAAAGTGAAGTCTATATCTTTCAAGTTATTAACACTGTCAATATTTTCCCTTTTAGAATAAAAGTATTTTAATTTAAAAATGAGCAAAAATGTTATCAAAACTTTCTACTTCTTCACAACAAGGTTCACAATAAAAAGAAATGTGAATAGCCAAACTGATCAATTAACACTTCAAAAGGCTAAGCAGTGACAACAATATATGCCACCCAGTTATTCCCCATTTATTAATTACAATGACAAAAGCTCAACAGAGGATGAAAAAGAAGAAACGTTTGATTAACTGTTGAAAAAAAGACCTATTAAAGGTCTTTATTTCCTAATATTTTAAACTCTTATTTGAATTTGAGCCTAACTTCTCATCTTACTGAAAACAAAAAAATAATCTTTTTCAGGGCAATTACTCAATATCATCCTTAGAGACAATGAGACACAGAGGCAATGGTAAGAATGCAACTGTTTATCCTCAGGTCTGCCAGTCTGACTGGGATGGAGTTAATTTTATTCATAGCAGCTTGCATGGTGCTATGCTTTGGATTTGAGACCAAGCAGTGTTGCTAACATAGGGATGTTAGCACTAACACTGGATAAGCAAGTGACTGTGTGGAGCTTAGCTGCCAGCTGTGCATAACCTAAATCACCCACTAATCTTTTATTATTTTAAGGTTTTTTTAATTATTTTTCCTAATTCATTACACTCCATGTATAATATCTAGAAAACACTATCTGAATTAAAGTCCTATTGTATCAAGATTAAGCAAATGTGAACAGCAGGCAGAGAGTCAAAGAAAGCTAATTCAACCCACCAGAGACAGGTATCCTAAGTTTTTATCCCAGAGGGATACAGTTTCTGCATGAATAAAAAGCCCCAAAATATTCAAATATAGCATGTTACAGTAATCCAGGGTACAGTAGCAAAGATATGGACAGCAATGACAGAAATCATACAAGAGAAAAGATCACAGAATAAGCAACACACATAATAAAAAGAGCTTTCTTGAGACTAGCAGTATTAGCTGAGACATTTTTGTTGAATTTATTTCTTCATTCTCCTTTTTGTTATGAATATATTTGAAGATGCACGCACTAAGCTGTTAGCTGTAATACTTTTTGCAGTTCAAATTTTGATCATTTTCCGTTGTACACTCAGCTCTGGATTTTCCTTTAAGTTTTTCCTCTTTCCATACATGTAATGGCTAGTTGTGGTATCTGAAGGTGAGTAGTAACAACCAGGAATTATACAGCTCACCCTTACAGTGCTAGGAAATGCTAAACTATCCTTGCTTTCCAGTTCAAGTGTCATTAATTAACATTATTTCATAGAACCACGGAAAGGCTTGAGTTGGAAGGGACTCCAATCCCCCTGCCACAGATAGGGATGTCTTCCAATAGACCAGGCTGCTCAAAGCCCCAGCCAACCTGGCCTTGAGCACTTCCAGGGAGAGGACATCCTCACCCCCTCTGGGCAACTTCCTCCAGTACACCACTACCCTCACAGCGAAAAACCTCCTCCTTACATCTAATCTAAATCTACCCTCTTTCAGTTTATCACTACATGTCCTTGTAAAAAATCACTCTACAGCTTTCTTGTAGTCCTTCCTTAGGTACCGGAAGACTGCTATAAGGTCTCCCCAGAGTCTCCTCTTCTCCAGGCTGAACAATCTCAACTCTCTCTGCCTGACTTCATGGGAGAGTTGCTCCAGCCCTCTGATCACACTTGCTCCAACAGGTCCATGTCCTTATTGTGTTTGGAGCCCTGGAGCTGAACACAGTACTCTGGGTAGGGTTGCACAACACAAGAGCAGATTAGAGGGTCAGAATTGCCTCCCTTGACCTGCTGGCCACAATTCTTTTGATGAAGCCCAGAATACTATTTGCCTTCTGGTCTGCAAGTGCAAATTGTCAGCTGATATTGAGCTTCTCATCAACCAACACCCCCAAGTCCTTCTCCTCAGGACTGCTCTCAATTCACTTGTTGCCCAGCCTACATTTCTGCTTGGGATTGCAGCTGTGATTGTAGGATCTTGACCTTGGCCGTGTTGAACTTCTTGACATTCACATGGTCCCACTTCTCAAGGCTGTCATGATCCCTCTGAGTGCCATCCTTTCCCTCCAGCGTGTTGAGCACACCACACAGCTTTGTGTCACTGGAAAATTTGCTGAGGGTGCACTCAATCCCACATTGTATGCCACCTTTAAAGGTGTAAAACAGATCCCACAGTGTATGCCACCTTTAAAGGTGTAAAACAGCACCAGTTCCAGCACCCACCCCTGAGGAACACCACTTACCACTGCTTTCCACTTGGACATTGAGCTGTTGACTGCAACTCTTTGAGTGTGACTGTCTGTCCAATTCCTTATCCACCAAGTGGTCTACCTGTCAAATCCACGTCTCTCCAATTTAGAGACAAAGATGTCATGCTGGAATGTCAAATGTTTTGCACAAGTCCAGGTAGATATTTTCCCCTATTCCCCATTTTTTTTTTAGCTTATCGCACTTTCCCACTCATATTTAGGGTACACATACATTTTCTTATATAAAGATTTTGTTTGGTAAACTTACATGCTATTCACCAGATCCACTCCATAAATATTTTAAGTATCCTTAACCATGTGGAAGCATTCTGTATGCAGGCAGATTTTTGCTCTTATTCGTCTATTCTTCTACTCTCTCATTATCTAAAACAATATTTGACAAACAGTATGTTAAACCTCTACATTTCTGCAGCCATCCTCAGAGGTCTCCACATCTCTTATCACTTATCTAACAATGAGCAGACAAGATCCACATGTTATGTGAACTATTGCAAGTAAACACATTTAATCTGCTTATTGCAAGAGCTAGGACAGAAAATTATTCATTTGCTTGGTTTAAGGTATTTCACATAAATATCAGACTTGACATCTAGTCAGACTCCAAGGATCATGCCTACAAATTAGTCAAGAGAGGCCCTTAATTGGGATTTGGATTGCTGAGATAAAATGTGGTCATTGGTGACAATCCAGATTCCTAACATTTTGCAATATTCTGTCAAGAAAACAAACCAAAACAAAACAGAAGTTAATTTTTTAGCATGTATGGACACAGCTCCAGGTTAGCATCAACAAACCTTTCTTTCAGAAGAGATATTCTGGCTGAACCAGGGCTTGACTTTACTGTAAATGTAACTCAAGTAAATACCCGTAAATAACCTCAGAAAAATAAGTGTTTACAGTTAAACTCATCTATATCTTTACCATGATTATAAAATTCTATATTCATCAAACAAGGTACTGTTTCTTCCTTGGTAGTTTGGGAAGGACAGTAATGATTCATAAGCCAAGCTGCTACTAATATTCTGGAGGGGATAGACATGTTTTTGCATTAGTTTTGTAATTTCTTGTTGATGAGGTAGATAAGCCCTTAGCTTCTATACATACCAAATCAGATATTAAATATTAAAGTTGCCAGTAATTTTGTAGCCTACTGTGGGCAATTAAACTGTGGTGCAGGTTTTGTTGACTCAGTCTCTCTACCTTTATTTACTTACACATGATAATTCTGGTAGATGAGAACAAATCTGGAAAAAATGCCTCCTTGTGAATTAGAAAAGTTGAATGAGTTTTGTATGTTTAACCTTTGTAAACCTCAGAGGTATTTCAAAAAGGTATCAGGCTAAATCTCTTAAAAGTGGTCATGAATTTTCTGTTAGTGTGTTTTTCAGTGGAAAAAAAAGTTCTCTACAATTGTTTCTTTTCTTAAGGGGAAGGGGAAAACCCTGTCATGCTTAAAATCTATTTTCATTATTTAAATCAACATAAATTCTAGTATTTTGGGGTATTGTTTATATTGAGCTGAGGGTCTTTTTGTGTGATTTTTTTTTTGTTGTTGTTCATTTTTACTGAATCAGTCTGATATTAAGCAGTTTCTATGTGAGCTACCACAGGGACTTTGTGAGTTCTGTAATTCAGATGTGTCACATCCTCATTCTCTTTTCAGTGTAGACTAGATTTTCTAAATGTATTGTATTTGTTGATGCATAGAAATGCTTCTTTCTGTCTTCTGACAAACTGAAAAGACAAAAAGGAGTATTCCACTCTGTTGGCTATAACTCATACAGCACACCAGGGGCACTCAGTTTTGCAAACCAAAAACATTTCATTTTTTTTCAGCAATGGGTAACAAGCATTACTTTCTATTTCAGAAATACTTTGGAATATTTTCTTTCACAAATAACTTTATAAGTGCATTTCGAACTCCACTCTGGGACAAAAGGAAATGCTGATGTATAGAATCTCTATATCATATATACACACATCATTATTTTATAATCATATGTACATTGATATTTGGTATGTAAGAGGATGTTTGCTTGAGCAAGAAAGTTTTTATAAGCTTTCAAGAAATACCTCATGATATCTGAGAGAAGAAAGGATAGGTACCTCCTAGCAGGGAATGTTCTGTATGTCCTGGCCCTCTCTTGCCTTGTGGCATGCTCGTATAGCTCTGCCATCTGTTGTAGCATGAGGCACTTCTGCATTGATATAATGACATCCATAAAGGGAGTTGTTCCCTTATAACTACATAATTAGAAAAAATCACACTGCTAACCAATGCCATTATACTAACACACAATCAATGAGTGGGCAGGGTCTACTGAAGCATGAGGCTGCATTTAGATGTGTTCTTTGGGTATAGATGAGACAAGATAAGATAAAAAGAATCCCATTTTGTTCTTACTGCTCCCTTACTTCCTCAGCAAAGACAATCACACATCAAATCTGCTAGAAAAAATCCATGTGTGGCCACCCCTCATCAAAATGATAAAAGTAAAAACCCAGCAACACTGTGACTCTAATAGCAACAATGGTTGCTACTTTCTACCATTTTGACATAAGCAGGTTGGGAGCATAGTTTTGCAGGTAGGTCTAAAGGAACAGTAGTGCCCAGGCAGGGGGAAGTGGTGATCAGGTTGTAACATCTCAGTCCAGCCCAGGTGTGACCTGTGCAGCACGTCTGACCATGGCTGCTCTAGAAACTGTGTTTTCCTGTTTGGATTTTTTTTTCTCTTTATTATTGATCTTTTCTTTCCCGTTTCTCTGCATGTTTGTTGGTCTTTTTCTTTATATATTCCTTTTGACAGACTGTAGCTCTTTTATCAGTGCATTTATTAATTTGTTTTCTTCTGTGTTTCTGTCTTGTCTTCATCTTCAGTTTCCTGGAGATGGATAAGAGAAAGATCACAGAAAAGTTTAGATAAAATCTTCCAATATACAACAAGTGAACGGGTTCAAAATCAGGCAAAACTTGCCTGCCCGTCCATATTTAGAAGACACACTGGAGTAGTTCAAGCAGAAACCTTCAGAAGAAAATATTTGAAAGTATCCTCTAGTTAGACTGATAGGTGTGTCATGTATAGGAGTGTGTAATGTTGATAAAAACATACTGCATTAGCCTCCTGTGCTTATAAATCCAACTCACAGTCCCTTGACATGGGCTGACTTTTAAAAAATCAAAAATAATCTTCACATTTTCTAAATACCCAGCAATTTTTAAACCTGATTTCCCTTTGTAAATTTTTCCCCAATGCTTTGTATGCCTTTGTAAAGACTTCATTAAAAGAAATAAACATACATATATTAAAAAAACCCAAACCCTTCTATTCATTTCCTTGTTATAGCATTCAAGCTCTTTGTGGCACTGTGCCTAGTTTATATTACCAGGACTAGGTTTGTGCAAATGAAACTCTTTCAATTAGTGTTTCAGGAAGCAATTAAATTGTCTAAAATGTATTAATGAATACATTGAAATCTGGAAGAGTACCCTTTTTCTAATACTTCCATTATTAATGCACCATCTGTTTTGTTTTGTTCCCTCACTAGTGTACAGTTTCAGTAACCTCATGTCCACAGAAGACACTATTCTCAAAAAGCAAAGTCAGAAAATTTAAGCTGATAATCACTCTTAATTATACAGTATACATTCCAAATAATTTTACAGATACAATAATCAGGGATGATTTTTTTCTCTCTTTTTTTTTTTAAATGTCCTGTGTGGCAGAGAAGCTTTCTCAGTAACTGTGAGTTTGATCTTTGTTTTCTTGCAACAATAAAGACAATTAAATATTTGGCTGCAGTATCTAGGGTTATTTCTATAGCAGGCAAAGAAGCTAACTTGTGCACACGGACAGGTAGAATAATGAGGCATAGGGGCAGTAGAGATTTCATTACAGAAAAGTCTACAGGCATCAGATGCATTTGGGGTATTATTTGTGCAGAGTACTTGAAAGAATCTGAGCTAATCGTGATAGTGCCATGTGCATCACCATCTGCAGAGAGCATCAACAAAATATCCTGAGGTGATAACTTAAAAAGGCATATGAAAAATAATAATCTATTCAGGCTGCCAGAAGTATTTCTTGCTGTTTAAAGGGTAGGAATCATCTCATTTGACCTCAAACTAAACTAAAGCATCAAATAGTCTCACATCTGCTCTAGATGGGACAGTTTGCTCACTTGCACACTCATGGCTCTCTCATGAGGTGAATCAAGGTGCAGGGCAAGATGCCACACTAGCTGCTGTTGCAGTGAAGGGCAAAGCATTCATTACCCTCTCACTTCAGTATTGAACAGGTAAGTTTTAAGGTTCAGACACAACTTTACTGTAGTTTCCAGTCCTTCAGTAGCTAATCCTGGGTATGTTTTATGGAGATCCTAAGATACAGTGCTTCACCTTTCTTGGTTGTATTAGGAACACAAATGTTTATAGAAGTGGAAGGTTTCAAAACCTCTGTCATGATGAATTGCTGTGGGCCCTCCAGCAGTTACCACGAGAACATAAGGCATACCTGTTGTTTAAGATGAAGGTGCTTTTTTTTAAAGAAAGATGAGGCCAGTTGATGGCAAAAGGATTGTGGTGGAATTTCTTTGGAAACAGCTAGACCATTAGACTTGAAAGAGCCAAAATCTGTGCAGCTTCAGGGAACTAGCTTCAACGTGCATTTCAAACCCAAGCTTTCAGAAAGGTCAGAGGGGATGTGCATTCAGGAAGGACTGGTGGTGGAGGGTATTATTTTGTTTTGATCGGTACGTCTGGTTGCTTGGGTTTGGTGCCAGGGGGTGGTGAAGAATGAAGAGATTTACCACTTTTAAGTATTTAAATTATTTCTAGAGCCTAAATTTGAAGGTTTAGTTCCTTTTTCATTAGATTTCTGTGTAAATAGTAACCAATCCCATAGCTGTGTAACATAATAAAGCTGGGAAATGGGTTTATACACTGTAAGACTTTTCAGATCTGCAACAGTTTACTATACTTTGCTGGGTAGTCTGCCAGCTGAAAGTCAGCCCCCCTTCTCAGGACTAAAGAAAGCAACATACAGGTCATGTGTGAGCAGATGAAAGGAGTCCATTATCAGTGTGAGGATTTTTTTATATCACAGATATGTGACTAAACCAGCATAGACAACTGCAGAGTACAAGGTCCTCAGGTTCCGCAGGCTGCACTGTACTTGTTACCATTTGATCATTTAAAAATTAGCTTGGAAGCATCCACCTGAGCTGCATTTAAGTCCAAGCCCTCTGCAAAACCTCTGCTCTGTTAATTTGAAGGCACTTAAAGAGAAGAAAAAAAAAAAAATAAAAAGGTTGCATTTGTGTTCATTTTAAGAAGGCTTTTTAGTACCAGAGCAGGGTAAAAGGATCTAGTATGATGGCGATTTAGTCCTTAAATTTGAAACATAATAAAAAAAATTTAAATTAGTGTCTATTCTTCAGATTGTTGTCATTATGGAAAGGTCAGAGATGATAAATTGTTTGTTGCTGCTGCAGATATAATGTACTGTACAGTTCTATTATTTGCTGTTGAAGAAAATATGATTTATTGGGTAGTGTCAGAAAGTATTTGCTCCAGGCCTGCAGTATATGAAATATATAGCCTGTATTCAGCCATGCTGCTTGAGGAAACTACTGTACAATCCTCTGAGGCTAAAAATGAGATCTTTCTACAAGTCTAAATCATTATTTAGTGATTCAACAGGAACACTACATCTTCAAAACAGGTTTTACAGATACATATCAAATGATTTAATTAATAAAAAATAAATTAGAAAAACAAAACGTGCAGTAAGTGACATTTCAAATGCTACTGCCCTTTGCAATTATTTGAAGAGGCATTCTGTGTGTTGCAACCACAGTCACGTGATGGGAGCCACAGTTAGAAAGTTGACAAAAAGCTGTGGCTGCTAATAATAGATAGAAACAAGGTACAAGTTTCACGCTAGCTTGCAAAAATAAAAATGTAAAAAGAGTTTCCTCATCTTATTTAAGCATTTTAGAGTTAATTTCTCTCCATTCCCAAATCCGAATTAAAAAGCAGAAATAAACAAAATGCTGAAAACCTAAAATGTAAAGTAACATTCAGTTTGACTTGAAACTGCTTCGTTCTGTTACCTTAAAAAGTACTGCATTTAACTCAAAGTTAAAACCCAGAAGGTGAATTTAAATTCCAAGATTGGAGGTATTGGAAGAATGTGGAAGATTTTTTAAAAGAAATTTAATTCAACCACTTTTATGCAAATGTACACAGTTCCAGGGAATTGGCCCTTTCTGGCAAAAAAACCCTTGTAGACATTTTTTAACCTGCTTCAGTTACGTATTCTGCTCTGTGAGTCCATAATTTCGTTTCATATCAGCAGTGTTTCAGCAATGTCCAAGCAATGGTCATTTTAAAAAATAACATATTAGCCCAGGCTGTGCCACAAGACCTTTGGAGCAATGACACGTGCAGCCATTTTGAAAATGGATAATTTTTCATTAAATTCTCTGAAACAGGTTTCATTCTTCCAACTCTGCTGCTGAATTCACCTTCATGTATGAAGAATAAGTAACGTTATAATTAGCTCAACGCAGTTATTTTCAAAGAGTATCTGGTGCATCATATCTGCTCAACAGGGGAGTCTCAGGGAGTGTGGGGAGATGGTGTGAAAAGAAATGTAAGGAACACAAGAAGCTGGGAAAACTGGTATGTGCACGAACACACACCGAGAAAGGCAAAGAAACATCTTTCCTAGGGTGTCTTTCAAGAACTATGACATCAAATTCTAAAGTGCTTTACAGAAATGTGGCAAATTCATCTCAGCTGGTAGCTCTGTTAATGTCAGTGGATTTACAGTGGGTATGAATTTGTTCCAATGAGAGCATCACAAGGAGCACACTCCTGTTAGACTGTTACACTGGCTATTAACTCGCTTTCCTTTCAGTGCTGAAGAGTACAGCTTCATGGATCTATTTTTAAACTATGTAAAGTATTTGCCTCACGGATCAAAGACATATAAAGCCAAACTAACCATAGCACAGACTGGTGGAAAAATGGGCTAGACTGAAAGAAATGTCTTTGAAATATTATAGGGACCCAGCATGAAACCTGGTTAAATTTGTATAGCTTTCCATTTGAAAGGTCACGTTCAGAATTGGCTTATAACTTTGTGGACGGGTTACTTTTCAAGCTGAAATTGTCCATAGCTATTCTCAGTCAGATGCTTCTTTCTTTTTTATTTTTTTTTTTTTTTAATAATGAGCAAAAAAGGAGAAGTGATTTTTAAATTTTACTTTTGATTAATTGCCTTCAGTGCATATGAGAGCAGAGACTGAGCAGCTGGTGTGTATCGGTATTAAGGAGGTGAAAAATCTGGTTCAAGCAGATGAGAAACTTGTCTCCCTGAGTGCAGAGAATGACTTGGGAAATAGTAAAGAGATTAGGGAATGTACTGGGTCTGGAGAAGGGGAGAATGCTGGCCAGACTTGTGAATGGCTTTTTAACTATGTTTCTTTTTCCAAAAAGTTCCCTTGGCATCCAATTTTCAGGTTCTCCATTGTAGCTTTTCACTCTTGGAACCCGCTGAGCAATAGTTTGTGGTGTGCAGCTAGCAGAAAAAGCAGCCCCTGGCTGATGGGACAAAACAAGGTCCACCTGTGCTCTGTCTGCTCTCAGGATCAAACCTGCACAAAATAACCCTTCATATCTATGCACAGAGAGAAATTACTTTGCTCTTCCTTGAGTAGTTCTACTTATGAAATGCCAAGCGTGATGTCTGGACAAAGCCTTGGCTGGAGGTGCTGGACTAATTCATGAGCTAGCAACTACCCTGATATCTACTCTCCCTAAAGACATGGTGGGATTACAACCTGAGCTCTAGATTAGGCATGTCGTGAAAAAGCCTGTAACTAGTGAGGCTCACACAGCCTGTGCCAGATCCTGAGGTGCCTTTCATTCGAGGGTGTAATAACCAAAAATGAATTTAGGGAAATTACTTTAATCCCTAGGTCCATGAAGGTTATCGGATGGATAATCTCTAGGAAACAAGCTCAGCCAACAGAGTCCTAACAAAAGACCAGAATCTCTGCTGTGATTTGTGTACTAGCATGATGGAGGTGTTTTATCAGCAGCCATTGGATGACCTTTAGCACAAATTGAGAAAGGAGAACACTGCTGTATCCAATACTGTCCTGGTCCCCCATCATCCCAGAGAAGTTCTGTCTTCCTTCCCTTCATGGCCTCCCCTTCCCTAACCCTGGAGACAAGGCGTGCACATTTGCTGTTCCTACAGCTGCCTTCTGCTTTCTTATGTAGCTCCTGCACCAGCTGGAAACACAAATGGCTTGTGTCCTGGCAGAGGAGCTGAAGATGGGCTCTGCCCATGAACCAGTTTCATGGCTTTGTCCTGGATGAAACCCATCCTGTTCACATACCAGCGCAGTCACAATCTCAGGCTAAACACTCTCCTTCCTTTTCTGTTTAGTTTTGTCCTGAATTACCTGGAAGTGGAGCCCTGTTTTCTGCTCCATCCCCCTGAGAGGGCAGAGGAAAGCCTGCATGGGTGTCTTGCCAACGTTGTCCATTTCCTGGCACCAGAGAACCCTAGCCCTCCCCTTGCTGTCTTCTTTTTGTGTGGAATAAGTTGCAGCTGTAAACAAAGGACAAGCTTTGTCTGTTCAAACACTTTAATGACCAACCAGTCGATACTACCTTATTCATTTATTAGAAACTGAGAAAATGCCTGTTACCTTTTGAGACAAGACTACTGCAGGTGCTGAGTTTGTTTGTTTAGTATATAAGAAGTTATCGATCAGAATATTTAGTTAAAAGTTAGAACGCTTATTGTGAATGGTTGCTGAGAGCCGTGGTTTTACTGCTCTAATCTAAAGCAAAAATTATTAAAGTCAGGTCAATAGTATGGATTGCTCCCTTCTTCAACATCTTGCTCAAAGAAATACAAATGAATTTATTTATATCCATTTGTAGTATAGATTTCTACATTCATTTCTAATATACTAATGTTTATTCTTGTGGGAATTCAGCTGTTAGGTCTTTCCTTATTGTATTACTGTCATTAAACATATTGAATAATTTTGATACCTAATTCAATGTATATCCTATAAAATAGCTTAGTAAAATCAGTCTTTAAGAATCTTGTAAAGCTTTAAAAAATATTTAAAAGGAAAATATATTATGGGTTCTTGACTCAGCTGGAGAAATATGCTTTCATATTTCCCAGCAGTATATACAGCCCTTTTTGCTGGATGTCAAAAACCAGATTTCCACCCCTATACATTTCTAGTTTCCTATGGAGACACCTTTGTCTGCATTAGACCTTCACACATTATAAATCATACCCTATTTACATACTGTGTTGTGTTTTTCACTACAAACAGGAGCCACATACTTCCTTGCTTGAAGTGAAGTCATTTATGCTTTGGCTACCAGCATTTAATGTATGCAATTTCTGTTTGAATAAACCTATTGCAGCTTGCTTTTATATTATTGCTCAATTATAAAGCACTCCAAGTGCATTATGAAAACTTTGAAGGTACAGCAAATGAAAGATCATTTGGAAGGAGAATATATACAAAAGGTCCTGTTTGATACTTGGATACGATTGATGCTTTCCTGCCTCCCAACTACTCCTCTTCTGAGTCATGATGCTGTATTGATAAGCACACTTATCTTTCTCTATGATAAAAATGTGCTGCTTTCTAGAATCAGTCAAGTACTACAAAAACTAGTGGGGTCTCCCCAGAGGCATGTCCTCACCTCTGGTTGTTCATATTTGTGTTTTTCAGCTGTCTCACACAAGCATAGTGTCTACATTTGGGCACATTCATCACTTCAGCGTTAGGAGGCTTATCACTTGCTGTCATAAGGTGATCCACTGACAGATGCTCTGGCATTTTCATCACCCTCGACACTGTTTCCATTATATCTTGTATAGGTTCTTTGAAAGGACATGACAAGCACATGTGGAGACAAATTCTTTGAAACACCAAGGAAACCCCAGTCTTTCCTTTCAGGGAGTGTTGAATATTTCTAGTTTATTTGAAAAGGAGTTGTGCTTTCTGAAGAAGTTTGGGTTTCAGTTATTTTGGGATGGGTTAGACTGTGGTGATGAAGATTCTTCTCCATGTGAATTAAATAATTACAGTCCTTTTAGAGTATTTTAATTCTTCACACTCTTCTTTATTACAACTCACCGATTTCAAGGCACTTTAAAACATACACAATAAATTTCACACATGCATCCCTTTGTAATAAAATTAAACCAAGTCACAGACAACTGAAGGATGGCATGTCCCATCGTGAATTGAAAAGCCTCTTTCAGCAGATCCATCCTATCATACTAGATCCCTAATGAATATATGTGCTGATTCTTTTTTGCCCCAAAGCACTGGCAGCCAGTCTGGAGTGCCCTGTAGGTGGAAATCCTGTGAGACAATAATGTGGCTTTAGAAATGTTACTACTACCTCTCTCCTTTGTAATGACATTTTTTGTTCAAAGCATAAAAACAAACAAACAAAAACACAAAACAAAACTTCTGTTGTTATGTGCCTTTTTTGGATAATTTGAACTATTTAGAGTATCTCTATTATTTTCCTCTTCATAATTAAAAAATTATATTTGTTGTACTGTCTGTCTTAGCCACATGGCTGCAGGTTTAACATCTTAGCACTTCACAACCTTCATGTTTACAGCTGTGAGGTAGTGAAATTCCACTTGTGGATGGTCTTATATGATTTTTTTCAAGGCTGGAAGAAGTTAGAAATTTCTTGAAATTCTGCTGTGTGCTTTATAATGTGGACATCTGTTCTTCATGTACAAGAGCAACAGAAACTACATCTATAGAAATAGTGAAAATCAGCATATGGTATGCATATACTGTGTGTATGCTTCTGTAGGAGTGAGTCTGCTACCTGATTTGTTCCTGAGCCACCATGAACTATCATAACATATCCCACATCCTATACAGTGTTGGGAGGGAGGCTGGTGTTATGCTAGGGCATTGCTGTTGCTCCTCAGTGTGAGGCCATTTGGTGAGCACAATCTTCAGGCAACACACGACAGCAACATCAACACTTGTGTGCTTAGCCAGCATATGAAAAAGTGCGGGGAGAACAATGTTCACAAGCTGTGAATGGGAAAGCAGCTACCTGGGTGGAAGGGAAAACCATATCTTTTCTAATTACGTCTGAACTGAATGGTTTGAAAAGGTCCCAAAACTACTTCTGCACTTGTAGTTGGTCACTGACAGTGTGTATGGAATGTCTTGTCAGCAGTTTTAGTTCTGGGTGGGATGTATGACAGCAGTTACTGTGGCAAAACCTGAACAAACCTGGCAAAAAGAAGGTCCTGAGAGAAGAACTTAAAAGAATACTTGGCATACTCCTATCACCAAAAAAAAAAAATAAAAAATAATCATGTGAGTAATTGTTTTAACATACATTATGTATGCAAAGGTAATTTTATCTAGTGTTTTATATAATCATGTGAGTAATTGTTTTAAGATACATCGTCTATGCAAAGGTAATTTTATCTAGTGTTTTGGGCTGAGGAGGGCTGTTTATTTTCACCTGGGTTTCATTTTTTTAAGTTTTCATACTATTACTGTTCACTGTTTGAAAAGCTCTGGAAATAAACACTTGTAGACAATTCATGGACAGCATAACCAAGGCTTCTGTATTTTTCTTCCTCATTGCATTTCTCAGACTATACAGGATAGGCAAAAACCAAACTTGTGAAATTTAGAGTTATCACCAAGATGCCTGATCAATAGATCTTTGATCTCAGTGGGAGTCTCCCATGGGGGGTTGGACTAGGTGCAGATTTATTTAGAACAAAGCAGTTCCTGTGTGGCTGTTGCCAGATGACTTTCTGAGCACTGCACATTTATAGGCATTGGTTTACAGGCTAGCAAGCTCAACAGATTTTTTTCTCCATGGTTATTTCAATTTATCAAGGCATAAGACCAAGACAGTCCAAATGTGTGGCATTATATATTCTTTTCTGACTGCATTTTCTTGTTTTTTCTAGCACATTTTCTGGGCTAGCTGCATTTTTTTCATTTTTTTTGACTTTATATAGTTCTGTTCTAACATCTGAATGGAGACAGCAATGCAAGTTAACCTATTCAAAAGACTGTTTTCTGAATAAGAATAATCACTTGGAAAAAAACCCTCGCTAAATAATCCAGGTTAAAGTCACCCTTTTTAATTTCCACCCTCTGTGGTAGGCCTAAGAGGTGTATATAATTTTGTTATGTTCACAACAATGAGAAGCTTGTTCATGAACACCATTAGTATTGTTGCTCTCTGCACTTACAAAAAAAAAAGTAGATTCTAGTCTTTTGTGCAACCAAATTATAAAAATCTAGCGAGCAGTGTTATAAATAACAGCACTGATGTCTTCAAGCATCAACTGATGTTTGCTAGACTTGACAGGTCCTAGTAATTGAAGAACCTGTGATTGACTTAGTGATGCCTGTACCACTGTATGTTGCTGCAGAAAGAAGCTTTCTCTGTGTCTCTGGTGAGGGTCGAGGGAGTCTAACGCAAAAGAAGAGCAGAAAAGGTTTTAATTTATTAATCTCAAATGTCAGAACCACAGAGACTTTAATCATTGCTCTTTTTAAGGTCCATCTATTATTACTGATCTTTCTTCCTATATTTCCCCAAATCTGAAATGAAATAAAAAGAGATAATTGGCTTTCTACTGATAGCTGCTTCTCTGCCCGTTGATCGATAGCTGATGGGTACTCTTGGCTCTCCAGTGCTCCATGGGACCTGGAAAGTTTACACAGCACATGGATAGTTACCATTATGCTTCTGCATCCCTGGAGAACTTTTTCTGTAAACACTTGTAATTGGTTACGGAGCCGTGGTTCAGTGTTTTTGTCACAAATCAGCATTTGAAGGACTCATTTGACTTTATAATGTCTAATTTGTGCATGTTTTTATCAGAAGAAGAGCATTTGACATGAGCACAGGGGCAAAATAAGACATAAATTAGGACAGTGACTTCTCATAATATTCCAAAATTCCCCTTACTCTTCCATTTTTTTCTGACACCTTATCTCTTCCAGATGTGACAGGAATGAAGCACTGGCTATGTCTGTCAGCAACAGTGTCTTAAAACCCTGTTAAATGTTCTCAGATAGGAAAGTTTTAGTGCTTATAACTGACAGAGCAGGGGAGGAGAACCGTGTGACCTCCTTCTGTCTGCTACTCCTCTGATACTAATTTCAATCTGCTGCCTGATTGGCAAGTCGCAAACCTGTTAACAAGAGATTTTTGGCTGTGTGATTTGAGCCGAGGTTGTTCAATAGTGTCTAGGCCCAAAAATGCATTCCCTCAAAGTTCTGGGAGGGTTTGACTTGAATATTCAATCCTGTATATTGGTGGAGGTTTTCGGGAACAGATTGCATAGAATTGTATCAGGAATGGTTAAACACAGACTCATATAATGGTTTGGGTTGGAAGGGACCTTAAAAGTCACCTAGTTCCAATCCCTCTACTACAGGTAGGGACACCTTTCAATAGACCAGGCAGCTCAAAGCCCCATCCAGCCTGGCCTGGACCACTTCCAGGACTAGAGCATCTGCAACCTCTCTGGGCCACCTGCTCCAATGCCTTGCATCTAATCTAAATCTACCCTCTTTCAGTTTAAAGACATGACATCTCTTATTGCTACATAATACCCTTTTAAAACATACCTCTCAAACTTCCTTGTAGGCCCCACTTAAGTACTAGAAGGCTGCTATAAGGCCTCCCCAGAGCCTCCTCTTCTCCAGGACAAGAAACTTCAACTCTCGCATCCTGTTCTCATAGGCAAGGGAGGCACTTCAGCCCCTTAATCATCTTTGTGGCTCTCCTCTGGACCTGTTCCAACAGGTCCATGTCCTTAATTTGCTGATGGCTCCAGAGCTGGATGCAGTACTCTGGGTGGGGTCTCATGAGAGTGGAGTAGAGGAAGAGAATCAACTCCCTCAACCTCTGGCCTTGTTTTTGTTATTGGAGCCCAGTATGTGATTGGCTTTCTGGGTAGAAAACACACGTTATTGACTCATATTCAGTATTTCATCCACTAATACACCCAAATCCTTGTCTTCAGAATGGTTCTCAATCCATTTGTGGCCCAGCCTGTATTTGTGCTTGGGATTGCCCCTATTCAGATGTGGGACCTTGAACTTGACTTTGTTGAAATTTATGACATCCACATGGTCCCACTTCTCAAGCCTGTCAAGGTCCCTCTTGATGGCATCCCTTTCCTTCAGCATGTCAACCACACAACGCAGCTTGGTGTCATCCACAAACTTGGGGAGGGTATTTTCAATCTCACTGTGTGTGTCACCTTCAAAGATGTAAAACAGTGCCAGTCCCAACACTGACTCTTAAGGAGCACCTATCGTAACTGGTCTCCACCTGGACATTGAGTGTGGCCATCCATTCAATTCCTTATCCACTGAGTGGTCCATCCGTCAAATCCATGTGTCTCAAATTTAGAGAAATGGATGTTGTGCAGAACAGTGTCAATGCTTTGCACAAGTTCAGGTAGACGTTAGTTGTTCATCCTTTGTTCAGCAGTGCTGCAGGTTCATAAAAGGCCACCAAATTCCCAGGCACGATTTGTCCTTAGGGAAGCCATGTTGGCTGTCACCAATCTTCTCCTCATATTCCATGTAACGCCTTTTTAAAAATGGGGGTTATGTTTTTCCCTTTCCAGTCAGTGTGAACTTCATTGGACTACCACAGTTTCTCAAATATGATGGATAGTGGCTTAGCCACTTCATCTACCAGTTCCCTCAGCACCCACAGATGCATTTCATCAGGTCCCAGGGACCTGTGCACCTTCAGGTGCCTAAGATGGTCTCAAACTTGATCTTCTCCTACAGTACATGGTTTCTCCTTCTTCAAGTCCCTGCATTTGCCTTCTGTGCCTTGAGTGGTGTGGCTGGAACTCTTGTTGGTGAAGATTAATAAAAAAAAAGTCATTGAATACCTCGATCTTCTCCATATCCCAAGTAACCAAATCTCCTTTTTCCTTCCAGAGAGGGCCTACATCTTCCCCAGTCTACCTTATATTGCCAACATATCTGTAGAAGTTTTTCTTGTTCCCTTTGACGTTTCTGGCCAGTTTTAGTCCTATGAGGGCTTTGATTTTCCTAACCTGACACCTGGCTTCTCAGACAACTTCTCTGCATTAATTCCAGATTCCCTGTCCTTGCTTCCAGCCCTGGAGACTTCTTGCATCTACATGCACAAAGAGTGCCTTTTGCATCTAAGAGCTCCTTGTTCGTCCATGCAGTCCTTCCAGTGTTTTTGCCTAACTTCCTCTTTGTTGGGATGCATTGCTCCTGTGCTTGGAATAGGTGATCCTTGAATGTTAAACAAGGGAGGGGCCCCTCTTCCCTCCAGGACCTTATCCCATGGTACTCTACCAAGCAGACTCCTGAGTGACAAAACCTATATTCTTGAAGTTCAGGGTAGTGAGCTTCCTGTTCACCCTCCTCACTATGCTAAGGATCTTGAATTCCACCACTTTGTGGTGAAGCCCTTCCCTTTGACTGGGAGGACTGATATAAAACCTGCCTGCTCTCCAGAATCCCTTACCGCTGCTCTGAACCCTCAGCCCTGAATCAGGCTTGGCATATAGATGATGTCCAGAACCAGGCAAGAAAGACCCTCATGGTTGGTTTTCATCCAGGATCTGGCCAAGCTTGGGTGGGAATTGAGTAGATCACCACCAGGTGCCCTCACCTTCCACGTTAACCTGGAGGCAGAGCAATATGCTACCTATATAATTGAGTAGGAGATCACCACCAGGTGTCCTCACCTTCCACATTAACCTGGAGGCAGAGCAATATGCTACCTATATAAAAACTGGCTCAGCTTACAGTGGGTTTGGGAGGTTTGCCTATGCAGTGGATGTGTTGAGGGTGGTGGTTCTGGTTATTGAAAGGGTTCACTGATTCTTTATAGGAAGTAGAGTTCTCAGGGTGGTAGGGTAAGATCATGAGTCTCTCTCTGGGCTCAGGGTGGTGGGGTAAGATCATGAGTGTCTCTCTGGGAAACTTCTACATAATTGGACTCCTTGTCTGGCTAATTCCATCTCCCATGTCATGGTTTCTTTGCCAGCTTGCTCCCTTCTTCACAGGTCATGGTTTCTTCGCCAGCTTGCTCCCTTCTTCACAGCCTTTGCATTGAGTGAGTGGATTGACTTGTTCTTCCCTCTGGTTGTCTGGCACTTTGGATCTCTAGTGTGTGATATCGTAGTGGAAGGAGGAGTTTGGTTGCTGGTCTGCCTGATAATACTCTGTGTTGGGCAAGTGGTTAGCAAAAGATGCTCCCAGGGCTCTGTAATCCTCTTCGCCAGCTTGCTCCCTTCTTCACAGCCTTTGCATTGAGTGAGTGGATTGACTTGTTCTTCCCTCTGGTTGTCTGGCACTTTGGATCTCTAGTGTGTGATATCGTAGTGGAAGGAGGAGTTTGGTTGCTGGTCTGCCTGATAATACTCTGTGTTGGGCAAGTGGTTAGCAAAAGATGCTCCCAGGGCTCTGTAATCCTTCTTGATATGATTCAGCCAGCTCCTGGCTGTGCCACTGGTGATCATGTGGAAAAAAAGGGGTAGGTAATAGCCAGTGGACTGTACAAGGTTACATAGTCTCTTGGTGACACCTCTGATATGAGTCCCTGGTAAAGCAGCACACCTCTCTAGAGAGTGTATCAGGTCAGCAGATGGGTGCCTCTGTACCTCTTCAAAGAATGTTACCTACTACTATTGTCCATTACCTTTCCTTAGTTATGCTGGTTGTTACACAGGGAGCAAATTTGGCTGCTGTGCTCAGCTCCAGCATCTCTTCTAGTGTGATGGGTCTTTCTGCTCCATTCTGCAAAGTGGTGAAGTGATTCTGCAAGGGCACCTCAGGCTTTGGAAGAAATTTGTTCCTCCTCCAGGTCCCTGCCATTGCAAGGTTCCATTCTTATGCCTTATTGGCTCACTTTCATTCCATGTGTGCCAGTGGGGGAGTTTTTGGCTGTTTCATTGTGGGCTGTGTGCCCAAGACAGGTTGCACTTGGAACCAGTTCTAAATCCTTCTCAGCCTCTGTGATGTTATGCAGCCTTCTCAACAACTCTTGCAGCTCAGCCACATGCAACAGGGTCATATGAACTTAGTCTCTCACTTGGCATGCCATGGCCTGCTTGCAGTGCTCCTGGTAGCTGGTTCTCCCCAGGGCCATGGTTTGTGGGTGAGGGGTGGCTGCTGCTACTCCTGGCCCTGCCCACACCTCGTCATCTGCTTTCTCCATATGAGAGTTGCCAGATCCTAGTGTGTCTCTGTGTTCCCCTGGGGTTTCCTCATCTCAGCAACTCCTCCTTTATGCCACTATCCCACACTCCACTGTGGAACACACCTGCTGATCATCTCAGCAAGTGACTGTTGGTGGTAGTTACACTGCATTTCATCCCACCACCTTTGCTCCTGGCCCTTCACACACCTTGTCGGTTGCTCTCATGAGAGCTGCCAGCTCCTGGCAGGTCTCTGTGCTCCCCTGGGCTTTCCCAAGTGCAGCAAAGCCTGTTCCTGAGCTCAGGGTTGGAATAGATGATGTGTTCATATGTCTTCCACACAGATCATAGGGTGGTAAGCAGGCCTAAGCCACAAGGTTGGGATCAAGTTGCAAAAAGTAATGATGCTTTGGGCTAAAGGGTGAAGAGTAAATCAGGTCTTATGGTTCCATCACATTGTGTAAAATCAGTATAGGTAAAAAATATCTCTGCTAATGGATTGAAGTATTTAGGTAACATTTTAGCTCACATTTTGTATTTTCAGAGCAAAATACATGCTTAGAATTATTTTTCTTTCTTTTTGCATGAAATCACTTAATCGGTTACTCAACACATCTCTTCATACATTCAGTAGCTGACATCTATCTCAACAGTACAAGAAGATGAACTGGAGACAATAAAAGAGAGAAAAGAGACCTTCTTCATAGGATTTTACTGATTTAATTTTAACTTTGTAGGATGACCGTCTACCATGCCAACAAATACTTTAGAGATGAGTGTAATAATAAAAATCACTGTTAATATAATTCAGCTCTATCTCATTATTGTGAGCACTAAAAAGGAGGGGCTAACAAAAAAGCTGGATTATATTGATTTATGATTGTCCTCATTTAACTGAACTCTCCTTTGAAAAAGCACTCAGGCAGAGTTAAATTGCATAAGTATTTACCCAAAAGAAATAACTGGAAAAGATAAAGCAGTTGTTTTCAGTGTGTCTTTTTCCACTAAAGTTTTAGAGTGATTACCCTAATTGGGACTGTTAGCAGGAGAATGAGATGCCAGCTGTTGGAGAGGGGGATAATGGAAAAAGCTTTGTAAAAGAAGTTTGCAAGATCAAGACTTTTGGAGGGTAAATGATAATTCATATGACGAGACTCTGCAGTAAATTTGGCTGAACTAAAGACTCAAGAGTTGACTGGTGAGTTTTTTTCCTTCTTTCATTTGTAATACCTTTGAACCTGCAGGAAAAACAAACCTGTTGTTTGGCAAAACAGGAGCCCCACCAGAGACACTGCAAGGAGTGAGCACTGGAAGTGATACCTTTGCCCATCGTGGAGATGAGCATGCAGATACCTGCTCCTACATAAGCCAGAGGGGTAACAGGGATGCTCGTCTGTGGCTTCTTTTCTGTCAGCACAGGACAAAACTATTTCAGGAAGCTCTCACCAAATGTAAACACTTTTCCCCCACATTTTCTTTGCCCTACCACTGTGAATGTGAACGCTGCATGTTATCCCTTAAGATATCTGAAGGCACCATGAATGTGGCAGTCCATATTTCTTCCTTGTTCTGTGTTGAAGTGTGTGTTGCCACAAAGCCAAATGAAGACGGGAAGGGGAGAGGGGTGAGGAAAGCCAAGGAACAGTGGTAAGAAGGAAGAAGCAGCTTATACAGCAAATAAAAAGCCAAATAAACGCTGTGCAGACACAATAAATCTTCTTGTGTTATTGCTCATGTTCCAAACATACCCAAGGGTGATACTGGGGTTGCTGAAGGATGAAGAGAAGTCCATAGGTTTTTCTTTCCACTCTATCTCTTGGGAACAACTGGTTTGATACTTTGCCTTTTTCACTTATCTCAGTTGTGACAGCATTCTCTGTCTAAGAGCTGAAGACTAAAATGTTGCAGACATCCCTACTGTGGCTGGTGCAGAAACACTGATGAAACTATCAGGTCCAAATACATCTTTGAAGTGTTGAGGGTGAAATAAATCCCTTATCTGACAATATCTCTTTCTTCAAAAATACAGTATGAGACTGAAACCAATTATTTATGGACTACTCTTTGTACAACTATGACCATCATGAACATCATATCAGAATATTTAGAATGCTTGTAAATCACATTTTGAATTAAAACCTTCTTTGGTAACCAGTCAGTGGTGAGGATGGTGCTACTTCCTAAAGAACAAAGAGGATAATATATCAAGGCATTACTGAATGTACTTTGTGTTATATTTCTATTTGAAATATTTGGCAGGATCACCTAACAGCATTCCAGATGCTCTCAGTTACCTGAAAGTCCAGCTAGGACTGAAAGATATCCTGTATAGTCTACATGTTGCCTTGGAGATAGCTGGAGACACCACAGGACATGGAAAATGTTGCAAATAAAACTTCTTTCTTTCTTTGTTGCAAAATAAACTTCTTTTTAAGGTCTACTGACTGTTTTGACAAGATACTTGATTCAGGTGTCTTCCACACTAGATTGCACTGGTATGGCCCCAATGTGGGTATTGTCTACAGTTTTGGGTGTCTCAGTATAAGAAGGGCATCAAACTATTTATGTATCCAAAGAAGGATGAACAAGGTGGTGAAAGGCTTCAAGGGCAAGACTTACCAGGAGCGACTGAATGGTTTGTTCAGCTGGGAGAAGAGAAAGCTGGGGGGTGCCCTCAGATGGGAAGTTTGCAACAGACTAAGCATAAAAGTGCTAATAAATGCTTCAAGGTGTGTCACAGTTTCCATTATAAAAAATCCATTGCTACCAAAGATTTGAAAGCATGTTTGTGGCGATCCAACAGCACAACTTAGTAAGTCTGAAATAGAGATCAAATATTTTATTAATTTCCCTATCTTAGCAACTAGAACAAATAATTTTGTTCCACATCTGATGCAAATCAGGCAGGGACATGCAAAGTTTTCTTATTTTATCATTTGCAGATATTTTTCAGTTTAAACTCTTCATCCTCACCAGTTTATGAGTTTTATATTATTTTTTAAAAATCTATGAAACGATTTCTGTCAGGATTTTTCCCATCATGCCAAATGCCAGATAAAGGTGATGGCTGCTGTCCCCAAATTGCTTACAAGTTTAGTCTCTAATCATGTGGATTTTCTGCACACACTAAATTACGTGCAGGGCTCCTGTCATTGTTTATTAGAAAGGTTTCTCAACACTCTCTGTCTAAAGATTCTGTTCACAGTGGCTGTAAACTTTACCAGAATTTAACTGGTTTGACTGAAATGCATGCGTGGAAAGTGTAAGCGAAGAGTGGATACAAGATACACTATTTTGTTCATGGGCAAAAAATCTTATGACCTTTTCACTTTATTTTTTTTCAACACTCTGTTAGTCTAGTGTTTTCATTCAGCACTTACTCTTTTTGCAGTGAGCGTGATACTAGAACTGCATCTTCTATCACCACAGCAGAAATCCACCAGTCAACAGTCAGCTTGGGGGAGAAATATATATATGTTCACTCCAGACTTACTCAAACTTTCCTACAAATAACTCTGATGGCTCTGAGCACATTTGGGTGGGGAGGGAATTCACTGAAATTATGGCAATTTTTCCTCTAAAGTCAGCCAGAGGAAATGGCTGCAGGGCTATTGTCTCTTTATGAGTCTTCAGTGATTCTTCAGCTGTACAAACTAGAAAACACAAAGGACAGCAGCTGGACCACAGTAAAAGTACAATAAGGCAAAGAGACTGAGATGAAGAAAGCAGTCTGGGGACACTGTAATTAGAGGGTTTCGCCTTCATTACAGGAAGTCAGATATAGCAACAGTGGAGATAAGATACAAGAGTGGAGAATGTGATATAAAAGTGAAAGAAAAGAGAAAGAGAGATTGAAAGAGGATTTGAGAGGGGTAAAAAGTGAAACTGGCCAGGCAATGAGACTAAGAAAATGGGATAGGTATGGGGGAAGGGAGGTCTGGATGTTGCTGGGATGGAGTCTGAAAGCAAATGCCATCCCCTCAAGAAGGTGACAAGGTACCATTGCAGGACTGACTCTCCAAAAGTTGGGGATGTCAGTATTCAGGTTGCTTCAGTGACATAGAAAGCTGCTGTAAGATGCAAAATTTACTGAAAAGAAAATAATCAGGGCTTTTTAATGGCTTTCAAAAATTTATTTAATGCTACACCTTACTGTCAATAGAATAAGAATAGTACTATCTCTCCTCTCATAGGAATACCAAGCAGAGTGGTTAACATTTTCAGAGTGCTCAGATACTACAGAGGTGTGTAGAAGAGATAAATGAGGAAATTGGTCTTCTGTCCCTAGAGAGCAGATTTCGTGTTCCAAATTTATTCTGTTGGATCCAGAACCTTGATGATTCTGAAAACCTCACCCAAAGCCTGGTAGTATCTTCAGGAACATAAATACCATGGAATTCTCTAACTAGATTTGTACCTTCTTCAGTGGCAATGCCTATACTCATATTTGAGTTCCTTTGACAATGAAACCAGCTGCTACAACTTCACACACACAGTGAACTGGGCAGTGGGCCCTAAGACTCCTCTGAGAATATATAAAAGTACCAAAAAGGCATTATAAACTCACCCTCAGTACCTCAGATAAGGAGGACCTTGCAGTTTCTTATGCTGCTGTGATCATAAGCACAGTCAGAAGCACCTAAATATAATGTCTTGGGAGTAATATAAACATTTTAGGGAGATACAACGTAATTTGACAGTAAGAAATTAACAGTCTGAGAACAGAAACAAAGCTGCATATTTCATATCCTAATGGAGGTTCTTTTTCTACACTCATTACCAGAGCTGGCTGACACATAGAGGATGTCATCATCAGTCAATTGTTTGTGAATAATCTTCATCCTCACTCTCCAATATGCTGAAGAATTACCCTGAAAGAAAATAATTGAATTACTATTATTAATGAAAGTTCAGTTAAAAAAAAAAAATTAATCAAATTCAATTAAAAAAACAAATCAATGCCTCACTTTATTAGACATAAAAAACTAGCACAAAGTCATTATCTATCCAGGGAATTCTTAGAGTAAAATAATGTGCAACAGGTGAATAAACAAAGAAAAATGTGCAGAAGACAAAAAAGTTTGAAGAAAGATAACAACAAACACGTATACGGCTGTGTAGTATGCAAACAGAAAACACCTTAAAGAATTTTACAATTTCCTGATAGATAATTAATGGAAAGAAGAAGGAATCGCTCCTACTTGTCATTTTCTGGTGAAAAAAGAAAAAAAAATAAATTATGTACAACAAGCATGGCTGAATTCATGTCACAGTGTTCTTATTTGGGCATAACTTGTGGCATCTAGTGCCAGAAGAGATCAACAGAACATCTAGTCCAACCTGTTCCCTACCACATGCCATCTGCCTTCCCCTGGCTACCCTTGTACTGAGAACATGAACTTGACTTCAGTGAATTGTAACTTCAGGAAAGATATCCTATATTCATTTGAAAGCTTCAAGGATCATAGGCTTCATCAATCCCCTTCGTGATTTTCCCCTTTAGTTAATCAAGAGAGGTTTACCATCTAACATCTAAAATGAACTTGTAAATTCTTTGCTTCCATTCTTGTTCATTCACTTTCTATTGTTCAGTTATTTTAAAGTACATGGTACTTTCTATCCACTGAAAATATTTTTACTCTGTAATCACATCTATTATTGGTCATCATTCCAATAAACGAATAGATTGAAAAAAACATTTGATTTTGTATTTTCTCTAATTAAAAAAATAAATAGTTGCTTCTGCAGTGTCTGTAATTTTTCGATATCCCTTTTAAAATAGAAGACACATGGGGCAGGAATCAGTTCCAGCTTAAATTTTGTGACTTGACTAGTTTTCTTAAATATCTAGCACTATTTGTGATATCCACAGGCACCTAGGACATAACAGTGCAGGCAGAGGATTCCCAAAAGATGCATAGCCCTTCTGACAGGAAATTAGAGTCCAAGGTAGGTTATCTAGAGCATCCCAAATGGCAACAGACGCCAGTGTTTAGGCAAAGGAATTATGCCATAAATTCCATAAACTCCAGACTTAGCCACTTTGCATAATTTCACATGCACATGTAAAGTACACCTTACACACACACACACATATTTCAAGTGTGTTTAAACATTTACAGTTGACAACAATCTGGTCGATGCAGTCAGCAGTACATAGAAAGTCAGCTAACAGAAAGTAGGTGAGATGAATCACTCTTTAGATTATTGACTGTATTGAACAGGGTCTCAAATGAATAGCTCACACACACACAGATATTTATTGTCACTCAAGATTTTCTAGGGCCTCCTTCTTGGCTCACAGCTGCCATACCAGGTGGGCAAGAGACTATCAGCATTCTGTGTCAGCTATACATGGATGTCTTGGACATCCTAAGACATCTCAAGTAGCTGAAGGCAAATAAGTTTCATCAACAGGTTTAGTCCTTTCCTTCAGAGTATGAAAACATAATTGTACTCCAGTCCTGGTAACATTTGTACTACATACATCTCTGAGCATGTCCCTCCTCAAACCTATCAGCTCATACTCCAGAAATTACTGGAGCTCTGTGTGCTGCAGCATTTTATAGAGAGAAAAAGCTTATTCCCTGTAGTCCTAAAACCCTCTCAGGGAATGGATGGAAACCACCTCAACTCTAGGGTGAACCAGGTTCCTTTTATAGCCAGTGGAGAAAAATTAGCATTTCTACAGCATGATTCATCTGGGCTATTATAGAGATCTACCTTGAGATAAACTTTAGCAAATAAGTACTTGTTTCTTCAAAGTGAAAAGAAAGAGGAACTAGCCAATTACCTCAGATGTAAATATCTAAGTTGTAGAGATCTAAAATTTTATATGATTAATATGACCCTTACTGTCTATGATAAATGTTTACCTTAGAGAAATAAGCAGACTTCTTCATGGAACTGTTGTATAAGGCAGTGCCATACTTTCTCTATAACCCTAATTGATGGGACTCTAACTTCTTTCAGGGCTGCATCACCATTTAACAATGAACAAAGTATTGGATGAAATTTGCCCAGATAGTACACTGGAGAGGAATCCAGTTCTCCCAGAGGAACAGAAAGAAGGAAAGATGAATCTGGTTTCACCATATGAAAGAGTTTTTCCTCCATGGTGTGAGCATATACTGCTGAAC